>NC_134587.1:25950000-26250000 GCF_037038515.1 Microtus pennsylvanicus
TTTTCTAGATATCCAGAGATATATTTCAGATGGATAGGTATTTTTTAAAACTTTCTGTCAGAAGCATTTATTATGAGCTATTGTGGGCCATGACGCAATTACAGCTTATAGCAATTGATAATTCAGATGTCAACCCACACAAAAAATTATTCAGATGGAGGAACCCTACCTGGCAAAAACCAGCAGGGCCACTGACTCTGAAAACTGTTGCTTTCATCTATAATTTTGCTTGTGCAATAACAGCTATGATATCTCCCCTTTACCATGCATTTTCATGTAATGTGTACATGTAATCTCATGATTACATCTCAGTCTTATGGGCACTCATATTTGTAGGTGGTCAAAAGGATGACTTCACTCTATACTATGTTCTCCACATTATGGTGAGACACTTAGAAGCCTGCCCTCTATCATTAGCCTTACTGACAGAGCAAGTGAAGCAGACATGTATGCTTCTGGACAGATCATAAACGGAACTTTAACAAATTTTACTTATAAAATTGCAAACATCTGGTCTTGTAGGATCTAAGCACTATGGAGGATTTATGATGAGTTAGGGTGGTAATGCAGGTGTCTGTTCTTGTTCTATATTAGTCTTTCAAGAGACCAACAGCACCTAACTGACTATGTCCAGATATTAATTACACTTTAAAATGTAAAATAACATATTATTCTTTGCCTTATCCTTAGATCTCTCAATGATTTAGTTTTCTCCCTTTGTAACCTGTAATGTCCCCTTTAAAAGGCTGCCAGGACCTCCTCACAGATGCAACTGTGGTTAGCTACTAACTAGCCACTAAGTTTTGCCACATATCTTCACAGAATGCCTGTGTCCCTAAGAATTTTCTTTGTAGTTTTTTTTTATTACTAACAAGTTGCAAATGAATAGATATGTGTATATGTTTGGGAATTTGTAATGACAGAAGAAGTAGAATAAGAATATAGAGATGGAAATAAAAATGTAGAAGGAATAGATTGAGAAAAAATAAGATGGAGAAGTAAAAGAAGAAAAAGAATATAGAGTAATTAGAACAAGAACAAATTAGAACAGAGCATTGTTGTAACAGGAGCACGGGTCCTTTGTTCTGTCCCAGCCACCTGGCCAGCTTACACCCAAAATAATCACACAGAAACTGTATTAATTAAAACACTGCTTGGCCATTAGCTCTAGCCTCCAATTGGCTAACTCTCACATCTTGATTTAACCCATTTCTATTAATCTGTGTTCACCACGAGGTCGTAGCTTACTGGAAAAGATTCAGCATGTCTGCCCTGGCAGCTCCATGGTGGTTCTCTCTCTGACTCTGCTTACTTCCTCCCAGAATTCAGTTCTGTCTTCTCCACCTACCTAAGTTCTACCCTATCAGGCCAAGCAGTTTCTTTATTAACCAATGAAAGCAACACAAATACAGAAGGACCTCCTACACCAGAAAACTGGAATTATAATTGGGACAGAGAATTAAAGCAAAGAAACCATAAACAATTAAGACAAAAGAATTATGACAGAGGCAGTAGAATAAACAGAAAAAAAATAAAGAGCACACGAAGACAAAGAACATGTGAGAGAATATTCTTTTCCTAAAGCCATCAGCCTTTAGTTCCTGTGTTTATTGTGGCTTCTCTTTCTGAACCCTGAGTGCAAGTAATCAATGCAGACCCTTCCTTGAAGGTTTTCAATACCTTTAAAAGACCTTCAGAATATGGCAATGTTCTGTTAACTTAGGGCCTTTCATGACAATGAGACACATCTGCTCCTGGCAGCACCAATTCCTTTAGGAGGATGATTAGCATCAAAGAGTCTCCTTATGGGGTTTGCTAGCCATTTGGGCAGGAAACTGTTCTTGTCTGAATTGTTTGACAGTATGCTGTATAAACTTGGTATACAGGACCCACAGAAATATAACTGCTGAACTTACCAAAAGAAGGTGGGATTGTCCTTCAGGGTACCTTCTTCAGGAAAGACTCTACCAGACACTCTGCAGGATACAGAAGAAAGTGACGGACAAATTGCCAGTATAGGGGCAGTCTTTCAAATTACCTGATTCACTGAATGTCTGTCAGATTCTCTTGTCCTGTAGACTGAAAATTGACGCCCCACCATTACAAAAGAACTTTGGGTGACTGTCCAGGCAGCTAGATGTCTCTGTCAATTCCAGAGTTTTAAAAGTTGCTTACAATGCACTTCCTGCTTTCTTGGGTATATCCTTCTGGGGTCTTCAACAAAATTAAAGACAGATGGTTATAGCTATAATTTTCCTTAATTGTGATAAAAGATAAGTTAGATATAAAACTTTATACTTGTAAAGATAGAATAGATGATAGAATATTTTTAATTTTGCTAAATTTAAATAGACTATTATAACTGTAATTCTTGCTTAATAACTGTTTTGGTATATGTAATTTTACTATGTTAAAGCTAAAACCTTTCTTTTTGTTTAAACAGAAAAGGGGAGATGATTTGGAATGTCCTTCTGTATACATGTTGTTTTTATTGGTTGATGAATTAAGCTGTTTAGGCTAATGACTTAGCAGAGTAAAGTTAGGTGGCAAGTTCAAACAAAGACACAGAGAAAAAGTAGGTAGAGTCGAGGAGATGCCATGTAGCTGTCCAAGAGGCAAGATGTGAGGTAACAAGACACAAGCCTCATGGTAAAATATAAACTATAGAAATGGGTTAATTCATAGTTAGAGCTAGACAGTAAAAAATCTAAGACATTGACCAAACAATTGTAACTGATATTAAACCTCAGAGTGGTTATTTCATAAACGGCTTCAGGAACAGTCAGGCAGAGAAAAAAAGGGCAGGGGGACCAGTGGGACAGAGAAAACTTTCAGCCACACACAAGGATGCTTGTCTTCACCAATACCTAGTATGGGAGTCACTACAAAATGAGGAACTCTATTACAGGATCACAGCATTAGAAAGGTTGAGAACCACTGTTTTATTACTTAAACTGGTAGAGAGTGGCCTAGCGAATCTGGTCAGTTTCATAACTGTAATTTGCCACTATTGTGAATCATAATGTAAATATCTGATATACAGGATACATGATATGGGACCCCTGTAAAAGCTCATTCGACCCACTGCAATAAATACAGCAAAGAAGATTCAGTCATGTCAGGCTGCAAAGAAGACTCTGAGACAAAAACCAGCAGCCTAGAAGAAGCAGAAAGCAGCAGAGCTGCCTGGAAGAGGTTTAAACCCACTGAGACATTTGGAAAAGACGCAACCTGTTGAGATGCCTCTTTCAGGCTGTGCAGTGTGCTCCAGGTTCCCAGCTTTGTAGCCTGTCACCCATGCTGGGGTGGGCTTTAGTGATATAACTTTCTTTGAGTCATTTCTGTTCCTGTACATAACCCCTCAGGCAAATTGTTATGTCCAAATTATGGAACCCAAATCACCACCACGAGACCAACTCAGACGCAAAAAACAAAGTCTTTATTTGCAAGTTAACTGAGGTCCCTCCGTTTTTCTGAAGTGGCAGCAGCAACAACAGCAGCAGCAATGTTGATAGCAGCAGCAACAGCGGGAACAGCACAGGAGTGGAGCCCTGAGCAGCAAAAAAATAGGGGCAGAGGCTCAGGGAATTCCAAGCCTCAGGGCTTGTGATTGGCTGGCCCCTAGTGGCTTAAGGGGGAATTCCAGACTTCTAGGCTTGGGTTAGATTACCTCTGATGAGGTAAAAGGGCTTTCCAGGCCTGAGGGAAACCCAAACTGGTAACTGCTTGAGGTCCTGATTGGTCCATGTTCTCTGCTTGGGGATTGGCTGGTTTTAGGTCACAAGCAGAAATGACTCCATTTCTGGGGCCAAACTGTGTTTCTTTAACTAGTTCTTTCTACCTTTTTAACCCTAATTTTGGGACCAAGGCAAATATCTTTGTTATGTCCTGAATCTAGGGACTTAGTACCTTCTTTTTGTCCTAGTTTCAGGGTTTGGGGCTTTTCTCCTGCTCCAGGTTTGGGGACAAAATGTCAATCCCTGAGGTTCCTGTCACATTTTCAGGTTGAGTTTCTTTCCCTGGATTGAGGCTTGGATCCTAGCCATTTGGGGTCTCTGTGGGGACTATGGAACAGGGATTTTCTAGGGCCTGGGTCTCTCAAGATGTCTATGAGTATGAGGCCAGCCTGCTTTACAGAATGAGTTTTAGGACAGTTAAGGTTACATTGGGAAATCCTGCCTCAAAAACAGAAAAACAAAACAAAACAAAAAACAAACATAAGAAAAAAATCATTGCTGGTATGGTGTGGAACAATGGTCTGTACTCTGCCAATTGTATTTTAATAAAATGCTAATTGGCCAGTAGCCAGGCAGGAAGTATAGACGAAACAACCAGATAGGAAGTAGAGGTGGGTCAATGAGAACAGGAGAATTTGGGGAAGAGGAAAGCCCATTCCTCTGTAGTCGGGACTTAACGACTGTGGGAACCGGGCTGGACAGAAACCTCTGACAACACTGGTACTTCAGTATTTTTCAATGTTTTTCATTTATCCCTATTCTTGTCTCTCCAAATATCAGTAATGATAGTCCCATAAATGCTTTATAAGATAGAAGAGTAAATCTGTGGAGACCAATCACATAAGGGAAGTATTTACAATAAACAAATATACAGTAAATAATACAGTTTCACTAGTGAAATTCTGATTCTGATTTTGATGAGTATAGTAATTCTACATAAATAGAACCTTAGGGATGAGTTTCTTGAATTGGTTCAGTGTTTTCTAGAATTGATTCTTTAATCTGATTTTATTTAAAGCACTAAAGAAGTTTTCAGTGATAACAGTGTACTTGCGGCCCATAGTGTGAAGTGGCAATAAAGAGATATATGTAAAATACCACCATTTAATATTCTTAATCAAATGCCTATAGAGTGTGGAGTTCTTGAGAGCTATGCATTCAATACCTTGAACATTTCAGTTAAACTAAGATATTTCATGAGATTCTTCCTATATTTACTTAAGAAAGCATGGAATGAAAAGGATGAGTCCTGGGTTCAAATTCCCAGTTTAAGTTCAGCATAAGTGGCCTGAAAGTCTCAATACCTATCAGGATGAGATGTTGAAAATGGAACCTAGGGTTTTATTCTCCTGAATAAAAAGAAAACTAAATTTTAACCCCACTGGGCAGAAATGGGATTCTAATAGAATGGTGACATTGGGAAGATCACAGTGAGGTTAAAGACTTTGAATTCCCAGGTTGAGCAATTAAAGGATCCTATCTATCTCTTGACTTGTAGAAATCAATCCTGCTTTGTCTGATGTTCCTATAATATATTCCTGAAGTAGTTGCCTTTCAACAGTTTGCTGATTCACTTTGGGAGCTACCAATCATTGACTTTTAGACTTGAATTTAAATTCAAGTCTCAGAAAGCTTTACCAAGTAGCCTGAAGTGCAACTCAAGAGCGTGGTGGGTTTTTTTTGCTTTTTATGGATTCTTTATGAATTTCATAGCATGCACCCCAATTCCATTCATTTCCCCATCCCTCTATATCTGCTTCTGCCCTTCCAACTTCCTCTAAAGCAAACAAAAAATAAAAATAATTAATTAAAATTTAAAAAATAAAAATACAAATTAAAGAAAAAAATCTCACAGTGGAAGCTTCAGTGTGTCACCCCGTTTACCTTTCGCCCAAACAGCTTGAATTGCAAATGTTGCTGGCTTCTGCAACACTATCAATACTGGAGCCACACTGGGACTCCTCTCAGATATCTTGTTGGTGCTCTGTGTCATGGAGAGCCTGTAGTTTTGGTTCTTCAATGTCAGTGCTTCACATGCTCCAGCAGTTCTTAGATGAGGTGGATGCTGGGGTGGACCAACTCAAAGCCCTGGATATGGGCCTGGCTGGGAGATGAGTTGGTGGGTCTGCCTGCTATCATATGCCTATGCCACCAGGACCAGCTCCCCCACTTTGTTCAGGTGAAGGACGGGGCCAGTTCTCCCACACTGCACAGACAAGGGAAGGGGCCAGTTATCCGGTGCCCACACCTTTGGGGCTGGCTCAACAGTGACCACGCTACCAGAATCATCTCTACTGTACTGCCCAGGTGATGTGGGGGGCCTAAACAATGGTTATTCTGTTCAGTAAAAGAATCAAATAGTCTTTTCTCCAGTTTTCTATTTTCATCTGATTTTCCAACTTATGAAGACATAAATCTCAAGAGCATGTGTGAGAATGGGTAGTAAACGTGAAACAGTAAAAGACTGGGGAGATGGCTCAGTGGGTAATGCCTGCTGTGCAAGCATGAGTACCAGCAACCGAGCAAGAAGAAGGTGTAGCAGGCATGCACCGAAAGGATGACCAGGGGAGGACAATAGAGGAAGACATCCAGTGTTGACCTCTGACCTCCACATGCATATGGATATTCCACTCCCATGACATATCTGAAAACACACACACACACACACACACACACACACACGATAATTGTAGGAGAATATAAAGTTGAAAAGTTGGATTACCCCAAATTTGTTGATACTGATCTATAGGCAGAAACTTCAGACCCAGTAGCTTGAGTAGCAAAATACCTAACAGTTTGTTTTATTGACTGAAATGTGGACAACATTTCTTATACTAAACAGAGTGAAATGCCAGAACTGGTAAACTGTAGTGAAAGGCATCAAAAGGCTTAATAAGAGTAAGATATTAGAGTGTATTTGTCTTGTAAGACCTGCTCACCAAGACTGGAAATATGCAGAGGAGAATTTTAATAACTCAGAGGACAAAATAAATCATAGTTACCAACAAGTCACTTTCCCCAGGCACTAGTGCTATTGCCCAATTAGATCATAAACAGTGTCCATTCTGTTCGGGATAGGGATTAGCTTCCATTCAGCAAGGCTGACCTGGCTATGGCAATTGCTGAGCGCTCAATCGCCAAGCAGTAGAGACTAGCACTAAGTCCTTTTAATAGGATACCACTCCCTGCTGTGATCAGCCAGCCCCACAGTGGCAGTGACACGTCGTGTTACTTCCATCATTGAAGGGACAGTGTTCTGTTCAATTTTGAATAGACATTCACTTTGGATTTGCCTTCCCAACACAGAGTTTGGCTTCTAGCAAAGCTATTCTCCCTGGGCTTCCGGTACACCTTACTCACCATTGTGGCATTGTTTGGTATCAAGGAACTCATTGCACAGAAAGAAAACAAAGAAGTGTGACAGTGGGTCTGTGTTCATAGAATTCACCCTTCTTATGTCGTTGTCTATCAATGTGAAGCAGCTGGGTTGACAACATGATGGAACGGCTAGTTGAAGACACTTGTAACACAAGTTTGCATATCATTCCTTGAAGGTATAATGACACCATTTCCAAAGACGCCGATGTGAGCTCCAAGTCAGTGTCTACAAATATGGTTCTTCTACAATCAAGCATCATGGATCCCAGAATTGAGGGTTTAAGTGGAAGTTAATAATTCACTACTGCTCTGGTAAGTCAGTAGCAAAGTATTTACCTCCTAGTCCCACGAATGTTTCTCAGCCAGACTAAAAGTATTAGGTATAAAAGAAGATATTAAATGCCTAATTACTTAAGATCTTATTGCCTTTTATTGTATAAAAGTATAAAAAGGCCCTGGGGATTCAGCTGTTTCCACATTTATACTCACTGTTCTGTGTGAAGTGCTAAGTTTTTAAATATAGCACGCACGTTCACACCACTTCCACAGTTTAAAAATGTAATAAGTTGCAAAGACTTTGTAAGCGTTCTAATGATAAACTCCACAGTATTTTAATACAGTTTTAATCTACTATCTGGAAGTCAGAGTCCTATCCATCTCAAAGATGGTCCACTAATTAACCATCTCCCCAGTGATTGACACATCTATTTTTAGTCCTCTTTGACTGGCCTCAGCCAGCATCTACCACTAACAGAACCTGATGCCTGAAAGAAAATTAGTGAACGGGTGCCTCTTGTTTCACAGCACTGGCCTTGGGATAGTCGGGATGGAGGAAAAACAGAGATGACAGCAAGGAAAGAGATATCTTGGTTGAGGGAGCCATCATGGGGTTAACAAGAAACCTGGCTTTTCCTACTCATACAGAAAAGATTCCAAATAAAGATGGCTTCATTAGAAAACAAAAAAACTTAATATGATCAACATACATAGCATGATATTTTCAAGGAATTAAAGAAAACATTTTTAAAAACTAAGAACAGGTTAACAATAATAATATAAATAAAAATTTATGTAAATTGTACTGGGTAAGAGCACTGAAAAGATTAATGAGTTTCTTTAATTTTTTTTTAAAGAAAACAAACTAGCTTTTTTCATTATACATACCAATCCAAGTTCCCACTCCCTCCTCTCCTCCCATCTCCTTCACTCCACCCCTCTCCACTCTTCAGAGAGCATAAGGCATGTTGCTTTGTGGAAGGTCCAAGGCCATCCACATCATGGTCTTGACCTCTTTGCTCATATTCTCATTCCTCCTACTCTTCAACTGGACTTTTGGAGCTCAGTCCAGTATTCTGATGTGGGTCTCTGCCTCTGTTTCCATCAGTTGCTGAATGGAGGTTCTCTGGTGATATTTAAGTTATTCATCAGTCTGACCACAGGGGAAGGCCAATTCAGGCACCCTCTCCTCTATTGCTTAGGGTCTTAGCCGGGGTCATCCTTGTGGATTCCTGGTAATTTCTCTAGAGCCAGGTTTCTTGTTAACCCCATGATGGCTCCCTCAACCAAGATATCTCTTTCCTTGCTGTCATCTCTGTTTTTCCTCCATCCCGACTATCCCATTCCCTCAAGTTCTCCTTGCCCCTCCCCTTTCTCCTCCTCTTCTCCTTCTACCCTCCCTTCTCTCCTCACCCCTATATTCCCATTTTTTTCAGGTGATCTTGTCTATTTCAACTTTCCAGGTAGAGGTATATAAGTTTTTCTTAGAGTTCACCTTGGTACTTAGCTTCTCTAGGATTATGAACTACAGATACAGTATCCTTTGTTTATGGCTAGTGTCCACTTATGAGTGAGTACATACCATATTCATCTTTTGGGGTCTGTGTCACCTCACTCAGGATGGTGTTTTCTAGTTCCATCCAATTGCATGCAAAATTCAAGATGTCAGTGGGGTTTTTTTTTGTTTTGTTTTTGTTTTGTTTTGTTTACCACTGAGCAGTACTCTAATGTGTAAATATGCCACATTTTCTTTATCCATTCTTCCATTGAGGGGCATCTAGGTTGTTTCCAGGTTCTGGCTATTACAAATAATGCTGCTATGGACATAGTTGAACAAATGATTTTGTAGTATGATTAAGCGTCTTTTGGGTATATTCTCAAGAGTTGGTATTGCTGGATCCTGGGGTAGGTTGATTCCCAATTTTCTGAGAAATCACCATACTGATTTCCAAAGTGGTAAATTTCAAAGTTTGCATTCACATGAGCAATGAATGAGGGTTCCCCTTTCTCCACATCCTCTCCAGCATAAGCTACATTGGTGTTTTTGATCTTAGCCATTCTGAATTCTGACAGGTGTAATATGGTATCTCGGAGTTGTTTTGATTTGCATTTCCCTGATGGCTAAGAATGTTGAACATTTCATTAAGTGTCTTTCAGCTATTGGAGATTCTTCTATTGAGAATTCTCTGTTTAGTTGTGTACTCCATTTTTAAAAATTAGGTTATTTAGAATTTTGATGTCTAATTTCTTGAGTTTTTCATAGATTTTGGAGATCAGTTCTTTTTCTGATGTGGGGTTGATGAAGATCTTTTCCCATTCAGTAGGCTGCCTTTTTGTCTTATTGACTGTGTCTTTTTCATTGCAGAAGCTTCTCAGTTTCAGGAGGTCCCATTTATTTATTGTTGCTCTCAGTGTCTGTGCTACTGGGGTTATATTTAGGAAGTGGTCGGCTGTGCCCGTGTATTGAAGACTACTTCTCACTTTCTCTTTTATCAGGTTCAGTGTGGTCAGATTTATATTGAGGTCTTTAATCTAATTGGACTTGAGTGAGATATGGATAGATATGGATCTATTTTTATTCTTCTACATGTTGACATCCAGTTATGCCAGAATCATTTTGTTGAAGATGCTTTTTATTTTCCATTGTATAATTTTAGTGTCTTTGCCAAAAATCAGGTTTTCTTAGGTGTGTGGATTAATATCTGGGTCTTCGATTCGATTCCACTGGTTAACCTCTTTGTTTTTATGCCAGTACCATGCTGTTTTCATTACCGTCGCGCTGCAATAGAGCTTGTCAGGGATGGTGATGCCTCTGGAAGTTTATTTTTACTGTACAGGATTGTTTTGGCTATCCTGGGTTTTTGTTTTTCCATATTAAGTTGATTATTGTTCTTTCAACGTCTGTGAAGAATTATGTTGGGATTTTGATGAGGATTGCATTCAATCTTTTCATTGCTTTTGGTAGGCTTGCCATTTTTATTATGTTGATCCTACCTATCCAAGAGCATGGAAGAGCTTTCCATTTTCTGGTATCTTCTTTAATTTCTTTCTTCAAAGACAAAGTTCTTATCCAATATGTCTTTCACTTCTTTGGTTAGTGTTAACCCAAGATATTTTATGTTATTTGTGGCTATTGTGAAAGATGTTTCTCTGATTTTTTTCTTGGCTTCTATATCATTTGTATGTAGATTCTTCTAGAGAACTGGAATTCAGCTCCCAGTAATGACGTCAGATGCTCATAACTGTCAACAATTCTAGCTCCAGGGGATCTGGTACCCTGTTTTGTAGTCCACATATACCCATAAACACATGGCATACACTCATAGACAACGCACACAAACAAACACACATGTAAATAAGAATAAAATAAATTGAGGCAGGGAGACACACAAAGAACATATTGTAGTAACAGGCATAGGTTGCAATGATGTGTCGTACAGAAATTCAAGAAGAATTCTCCCCATGAATGCTTGCAGGAACATGGTCATGCTAGGCATTCGATAGTCACTTATTCACTGTATTTTTGCAGTTTTCAGACCACAGGTGTAGATCATTGTAAAAAGAAACTTCAAAACAAAAAAGAAAGAAATTTCTTTGGTGAAGGCTGGGGCTATACTTACCTGTAGATATGAGGATAAGTAGAATATACTTAGAAGTTATTCTGATTTAGGAAGATGGCAGGAGTAGGTTTTCCTCTAAGTCTCACCAGCCTCAGGTAACTGGTTAAGTTTACAGTACAGTACAAGGTATGAATTCCCTCCTATTCAGTAGGTCTTAAATCCACTTACATGGCTGTTGGTTATCCCCATGATATAAGTGTCACTACTACACCCATGGGAGCAACTTGCTATGCCGGTCATTGTGATTTGTAGACTTTACAACTGGGTAGGATTTTTAATTTCTTTTCTCTCTTGGCAACTGGCACAGCTCCTTGGGCAGCTATGAAAACTAATTTTCAGAAAGGAAGTTTCAAGGTCAGTTCCAGTTCTAGCTCATCCCAACATCCAGCATTTTGTTGCAATTTTCTTGATCTTAGCTGTTCTGATGAAAACTCAAAGCACTTTTACTTTGCACTTCCCTAATTGCTAAAGATGGTGAACACTTTCTAAGACACTTCTTGGCTACTTTTATTTCTTCTTTTGAGAACTCTGTTCTGAGATATAGCTTTATTTTTTTAAATTGGATCTTTTTTTCTTGGTTCTTTTTTTCCTTGGTATATTCAGATACTAATCTCCTATTGGATGTGTCCCTGGCAAAGAGTCCCCTAGTCCAACTTCCTCTTCTCTTTCCTTTGTTGTACAGAGTGTTTTAACTTTATAAGACCCCATTCATCAGTTAGTAGCCTTGATACCTGAGTCGATGGAGTCTTACTCAGAAAGTTCTCTACCTGTATCTTGTAGGGGACTGTTTATGTTTTCTTTGTATCAGTTTCAGAGATTCAGGATACACATTGAGGTCTGTAATGGTTTGAAATAAAATGGCCCCCAAAGGGAGTAGCACTATTAGGAGGCGTGGTCTTGTTGGAGGAAGTGTATCACTGGAGGAGGGAGGGCTTTGATGTCTCATATATGCTCAAGAAACTGCCTGCGCACCTCCTAGTCACACCATGGTGATAATGGACTAAAACTGTAAGTCTCCCCTTAAATGTTTTCCTTTCTAAGAGTTGCTGTGGTCATGATGTCTCTTCACAGAAATAATCATAAGACAAAGTCTTTGATCCACTTGGAGATATATAGTGGCATTTCGATTGTATTTTAACAAATAAAGCCTGCCTGAAGAGCTTAGAGTAAAACTGGTCAGCCTTACAGACCAGGTAATACCTTTAATCCTAGTAGCCATACTAGTTTGCCATAGAAACTGGCACCGTGGTGCACGCCTTTAATCCCAGCCCTAGAGAGGATTATAAAACGGGAAGAAACAGCTCTCAAACACAGTCTCATTCTGATGTTCCTAAGGCAAAATCAGGTTGACATTTTCGAACTGGGGTTGAGGTAAGAGCTAGTGGCTGGCTGCTTTACTTGTAGGGTCTTCAGGTTGAATCCCAATTAATCATGCTTCAGAGTTATTTTCGTGCAGGGTGGTATTTTATCCTACCTTTGTTTTGACAAAACCAGAATTAAACAATGCATTACTTAACAACCACACCTTCGCTTAAAGCTATGTCCTAGTATTTTCATTTTTAATAGCTTTCAGACTTAACTCATTCTTCTTAATGATCACCTAATAATTCTATTGTGTAAATGAATAAAATATGTCTACTTAATCCTCAGTTGTCATACTAGCATGCTCCTTGCTATTAAGATAATTGTTCAGTGAATATCCCTGGAAGCATGGATAGGAAGAGGACTTGACTCTATGCATCATGCAACAATTTTTGTTATTATTGTTTAAAAATAATGAAAGCAACTGGGATTGCTAGATGCAAACCAAACATCTCTAAATTATTTATTAAAAAAATCTAGTAAATGCTACAGAATTTTTATGTAACTCTCCACAGTATCTGTTACATAGATAATTATTATTTCTATTTTCTTTAAATATATATTTTACATTTAAGAAAAATTGCATTTATGGAAAATTTAAAAAATGTGAGAATCAATAAATAACACTTAAAATTTAACTGCTCAGAGAAAACTTCTATTTTAACAATTTGCCTTAATGACTTCTTTCTATGCAGCTATTTTACAATTCTTTAAATTAGCTTTTAATTTAAGTTTTTTGGAGACCAGTTCTTGCTTCACAGCTCAGGCTAGCCTTGAACTTGCAAAGTAGCCAAGACTTTCCTTACAGTCTAAATCCTATCTCAGCCTCCCACTGATGGAATGATAAACATGAGTCATCAGCACTGTTTTATATTTAATATTCTATTCTATTCCTTCTGTTCTCCCTCCAGATAACCACTCCCTAAAATTCTGCATAATAGGCCTTTGCAGCTTGTACCATGTCATTGCTCTCTTGGTTTGCTGTCATTATTTCCTACCACAACTGTGCATTAAAAGGTTCTGAGATCTTGTGTACTTGGTATCAGGACTTCTTATTACACATGTTGCACTCGTGACCTTTTTTTGCCCGAGAAATTTCTAGACCATAGTATGTAGGTATATAAAACCAATATAAAAACCAAACATTTTCCGATAATAAATTACAAAAATAAATTTAAAAGAATTTTTTGCTGTACATACAATTTTACTATTTACTAAAGATGAAAGTCAACTTGCACAAAAATAAGATGGATACTCCTGGTTTTTTTTCACATAAGAATTAGATCATCTGAATATTTGATACTTCAGTATGTTGAGAAGGTTCAATGTTTGTCATAGTTGGTTAATATTTTGATCAGTTGTGACTAAACTATCCTGCCTAAACACATAGTACAAAATGATGGAAATATGGCAATTCCAGAATTGTTGAAACCCAAGCCAAAACTCTTTTCTTTTTCATGAAATGCAAGTCAACAAATGAGTGCCTGGCTGTTTTTTAAATCAAACATCCCAACACAACAAAGTCCAAAGATGCATTAATTTAATACTTACTTGTTGAGAAATGATGCTAGGAAAATAAATATTAAGTCTTGGTTTTCCACAATTAAACCAACGTCTCTGTAGCCGTAGAAAACTGTGTACACGGTAAAAACACTGCAGTTCACAACGTACATCATACCCTCAAATTTGAGTCAAGATGCTCTGGGTGGCTGTTAGCGCAGCATAGCATGAAGGCATGCCCAGTACAGAACGTGCGTGCTGTGCATTCATAGCAGAAATTGCTTGGTGCAACATGAGATGCAGACACTTCTTAGATTTGTCACATGCCTTATTTGAATTAATATGGGGTTGTTAAGTGTTCACAAGCTTGTTCCCAATTTTTTTTTGCTACCCCTACATTTACTTATGGGGCAGGTTGAGAAGCTTCGTTTCATGTTACTTCTTTAGGATACATCCAAAGAAGTCAACAAAGGAGGTCAACAAACTGAATTCCATTAGTGACTTCCTGAACTTCTGCTGGGCCATCGGCTGCTGGGTCAAGAAACTCCATATTCTAAACTATAATCTTAATACACTTTAAGTTCTTTAGTTTGATAGTGGTGACGTCAAATTACTATGGAAGTTTTCCTTTTCATATATTATCAGAATTTTTTTTTCTAGACAGGATCTCACTATGCAGCTTGGACTGTGGTGGAATGCACCATGTAGACCAGTGTGATGGCTATTTTTGATTGTCAACTTGACTATATCTGGAATGAACTATAATCCAGAAATGAAGGACACATTTGTGATTTGGATCTTGAGGCAAGACGACAATGTGCCTTTAATCTAGACTTTGAGGCAAGAAGACACCCTTTACTACGTCTACTGAAAGGACAATGGAATCAGGAAGAGAATGTGTTCGTCTATTGCCTGCTTACCCCCAGATTTTCAGCACATGCATTTCTTCACTGGCATTGGAGCCTTCTTCTTCAGAATACCAACATGTACAGAAGAACAGCTGAGACGACCAACCTCATGGGGCTGAGTAATTACTGGATTCTTGGACTTTCTATTCACAGTTTACCATTGTTGGTGTCTTAGTTAGGGTTTCTGTTGTGAAAAACACCATGATGAAAAAGCAAGTTGGGGAGGAAAGGGTTTATTAGGCTTACACTTCAGCATTGTTGCTCATTACTGAAGGAAGTCAGGACAGGAACTCAAACAGGGCAGGATCACAGAGGCAGGAGCCAATGCAGAGGCCCTGGAGGGGAGCTGCTTACTGGCTTGTTTCCCATGGTTTGCTCAACCCACCTTCTTAAAGAACCCAGGAACAGCAACCCAGGAATGGTACCACCCACCATGGGCTGGGCCCTCCCCCATTGATTACTAAATGAGAAAATGTCTTACAGTTTGATCTCAAGGAGGCATTTCCTCAACTGAGACTCCTTCCTCTGATGACTCTAACTTCTGTCAAGGTGACACACAAAATCAGCCAGTACAGTTGGACTGTAGCCTATAAGTCATTCCAACAAATATTGGAATGGTGGTGGCAGTGGTGGCTCATGGCTTTAATCCTTGAGAGGCAGAGGCAGGAGGATCTCTGGATTCAAGACCAGCTTGGTCTACAAAGCAAGTTTCAGAAGAGCCAGGATTATACAGAGAAACCCTGTCCCAAAAAAACAAAACAAAACAAAACAAAAAAATGACAACAAACATATCACTATACCTAGTGATGTGGGATGTCCTTCTGTATATGTGTTGCATTTATTGGATAATGGATAAAGCTATTTCAGCTAATGGCTTAGCAGAGTAAAGCCAGGTGGGAAATTTGAACAGAGATATAGAGAGAGAGTAGGTGAAGTCAAAGAGATGCCATGTAGCTGCCAAAGGAGACTTACTAGTTTGCTACCGGAAACTTACTGGTAGGCCATAGCCTTGTGGTGATACACAGATTGATAAAAATGGGTTAACTTAAGAGCTAGCTAGAAAAATGCCTGAATTATTGACCAAACAATGCTGCAGTTAATTTAGTTTCTGTGTGATTATTCAGGTCCGGGAGACTGGGGAACAAACAAGCAGTTTCTGGCTACAACTTAGCTCAGAGAATTTTTTTTTTTTAAAAAAAACAGGTCTATGGGACAAGCTCCCTGCTACTGCCCTTAGTTGCTGGGTCCTGCTTGGCACCTGGCTGTAATTAAGTTAAACTTACTTCAGTTCATAGGTGACTCCTGTGTTCATATACTTGTCCCTGTGGGATTGCTCATTGGATGCTATCCAGACAGGAAGGAAGATGAACAGCTAACTGCCTTCTGGAATAAGAGTGTGCTCTTTCAAAGGGAACTGAGGCCCGAGAAAGAAATAACTGGGAAGTAAAGACTGACTAAACCACAGAATGTTCACATTTTAAAAGCTATCGGAGAAATAAAAACATGTTTTTTTTTATTTTTTTTTTAAAAAGTCAGGACTGTATGAGCAAAGACAATTATACAAAAAGTTTGCTATAATTACTTTTAAATTGACCTTTTGTTTTTCTGTTCATATTCATTTGGGAGAATATTTAAGATAAATTAATGTGTATCATTAATATAACATTATGGAGATGGGATGTTAATATATGAATGTATTCTATGTAATATATTGATACATTATATATTAAAAGAATTACAATGAATTGTAACTTACCTACAAAATGACAAATGTGTGTGTATATACACACAAATAAATATATATGTATACAAAACAGAATTCCAGCTCTTACTGGCAAACAGATAAACATGAACTATCAATGATCTCAGTTTACAAAATGAACTTCCAAAGCTGTCCTTCAGTCCTTTGCCATGACATGGAGTATAAAACTTTGTTTTCAATAAAACCTTTAAAAAAAAACTTTCTGAGATTCCTCCTTGGTCTTTGAATTTAAAGAAATTTCTTGCATCAATTATATAAATTTCTTATTGGTGGCCTTTATGATACTCACTCACTCCGTCTCTCCCAACTTAAATACAAATGGAAATTTGTTCAATCTGAAAGAATGATTTGATGTAAAATTGATGTAGATTAAATGCCATGCTCTATATATTTTATATCAATATGAAACTCATAAAATCCAACACTGCAGGCACTAACTAAATGTAATGCCAAATAGAAAATGATACTGTCATTATGGTTTCAAATTCCACGTGTTGACTTTCACCTTAGGCAGATTTATTCAGCATTAAGAATTATCATGGGTTATAACTTGCCTAGAGGCAGCAATAACTTTCTCAGTATTTAATACAAATAGACAAAAGTCTTACATTTTTACAACGTGAGTTGTGCTGACAGGTTGTTTGTTTTTGATTTTTCGAGACAGGGTTTCTCTGTAGCTTTGGAGCCTGTCCTGGAACTAGCTCTTGTAGACCAGGCTGGCCTTGAACTCACAGAGATCCACCTGCCTCTGCCTCCCGAGTGCTGGGATTAAAGGCGTGCGCCACCACCACCTGGCTGTGCTGACAGGTTTTTAACATGGTAGCTTTCTAAGAGATTAAAATTCTAGCAGAGTCAACACCTATGAGAGAGTCCAGTTGGCCAGAATTCTGTTTATAATTTCAGTGTTTTCAGAAAGTCCTCTTTCCTCTGGCCTATCACAATGGATTGACTGTCACATCCACTTTGGAGCTCACCCCAAGCCTCCAACTTCTTAGGAGACAAAAGCTATGAGTGGTTTGAGTCTACAGTGGGATCATCTCAGCACTTATGTCTACATTAACAAGTGTAAAACAAAGATGCCTTCCAGGAATGGGAGAGGAGAGAGTGCTGTGCTGGTTGAGGTGCCAAGGAAATGGTGTTATTAAGTTTCATTGGACAGAAAAGGCTGCCAGGGAACACTGAAAGCTAAGTAGTTCATCCAGTTCCATACTCTTTCACCAGTAATACAAAACAAATCTTCATTACTTTCCACGGCTCTGTCTGCCTAAAATGAATTGTCTCTCTGAAGCATTACCCCCTTAAGACTGCAGCATCTGTCTTTCATGGCAAGACAAACGTTCATCAATGCTTTAGACTTTTAGCACAGAGTAGCTTCAGGTAGAAGCCCTATCTCATAAATTTGTAACTTACTGTGAAGTTTTAAGTCTAAGACCACCATTTCACTATAAGGAACCTTTATTATTCTTATGCTGAGAACTTGCACAAGACATTTTTTAAATTATTTATTTATTATGTATACAACATTCTGCCTCGATGTATGCCGGTACGCCAGAGGAGGGTGCCAGATCTCAGTACAGGTGGTTGTGAGTCACCATGTGGTTGCTGAGAACTGAACTCAGGACCTCTGGAAGAGCAGTCAATGCTCTTAACCTCTGAGCCATCTCTCCAGCCCCCTGCACAAGACATTTTAATCCTATTCATTTTCTTTGCTCTTTCTTAAACCAGAGTGACTACGTTCCCTATATTTGATGCATACTTCCTGCAATATAATATGATGTGGGAATCCCCTCTGTATGCTGTGAATACCATTGGTTAATAAAGAAACTGGCTTGGCCTGATAGGGTAGAACTTAGCTAGGTAGGGAAAACTAAACTGAATGCTGGAAGAAAGGAGGCAGAGACAGAGAGAAGCCATGGAACCACCAAAGACAGACACGCTGAAACTTTGTTAGTAGGCCAGGACTTCATGGTGATGCACAGATGAATGGAGATGGGTTAAATTAAGATGTAAGCGATAGCCAGAAATATGCTTAAGCTATTGGCCAAACAGTATTGCAAATAATAAAGTTTCTGAGTGAATATTTCTGGAATGTGGGTGGCCGGAAAACAAATAAGCAGTCTCCTTACAACAATAATGTTTTTGTTCTTCTATGAGGATTTCACACTCAGTGCCTTCTCTTACATTTTCAAACCAAGAATTTGTACTAAATAGAAGTCTAACTTTTTAGCATGAGTTTGGAGTGTTTCTTTTTCTTAAGGAGTAGTCGGGACTTTAGATGAAAGTGTGACCTGGATTTGAATGTTTTTAGTGATCCTATGTACATATGTTGGATTTTTCCGTGTTATCATCTTTGTACTGTCAAACATCTGATATTTTTTCTACCAACTTTATGGCTTTCTGGGACATTAATATAAATTATTTTCAAATCCCAATATCTAGGAGAGTTTAATGGCATTTCATCTGAATTTTGATGAAATTTCTCACATTGTTGGATTCTTCTTTATACAGAGGAAGTGACTTTTTGTTTTGTATAATTTATGTCTTTACATCTTTGTATAAATTCTAAATAAAACTAAAATGCTTTTATTATGGATACTTGTTCTAAAATATTAATTTATAAGTATAGAAAAAAATCACATTGTCTTTTCACTGATCTGCTCAGTCCAATGGCACTGCAAATGGTCAGATCCAAACATAAAAGTAGGTTTTGTTTAAAAGCATACTTATTACACGTTACCTTTACCTTTCTGTATTTTAGGTTTATTTTATTTTATTCATTTATTTTATAAACCAACCAGTTTCCCTTCCCTCCTCTCCAATCCAGTTTCTATTCCCTCCCCTCCTCCCATTCCTTCTACCTTCTCTCTCACCCCACCCCCATCTATTCACAGAGAAGGCAAGGCAAATTGCTCCAAGGAAGGACCAATGCCCTCCCCACTGTATTCAGGTTGAGCAAGGTAGCCGTCCAAAGAGAATGGGTTCCAAAAAGCCAGTACAAACAGCAGGGACAAATCCTGATGCAACCACTACTGGCCCTACAATCTGCCCCAGCTATATACAACTGTCACCCACATCCAAAGGGTCTAGCTTGGTCCTGTACTGGTTCCTTCCCTGTCTGACTGGAGTTGGTGAGCTCCCATTGGCTCAGGTAAGCTGTTTCAGTGGGTGTCCCCATCATGGTCTTGACCTCTTTGCTCATATTCTCACTCCTCAGTTGAGAGACTTTTAATGACTGCTTCTATTTCATTTAAATTGTTTATCTGGTTTTGACTTAATTTTGGTATGTGGTACCTATCCAGAAAATTGTCCATTTCTTTGAAGTTTTCCAATTTTTTTGGAGTAGAGGTGTTTGAAGTATGACCTGATGATTCTCTGGGTTTTCTCAGTGTCTCTTATGTCCTCCTTTTCATTTCTTTTTCTAATTTGGGCATTATCTCTTTTGGTTAGTTTAGATAAGGGTTTGTCTGTCTTAATTTTCTCAAAGAGCCAACTCTTTGTTACATTGATTCTTTGTATTGTTCTTTTTGCTTCAGCTCTTACTTTAGCCCTAAATTTGATTATTTCCTGCCATCTACTTCTCCTGGGTGAGTTTGCTTCTTTTTGTTCTAGAGTTCTCAGGTGTGCTGTTAACTCCCTAGTGTGAGACTTCTCCAAGCTCTTTATGTGTAGACATTTAGTGCTATGAACTAAGTACTTACTTCTCTTAGTACTGCTTTCATAGTATCCCATTATTTTTGGGTATGTTATACATTCATTTTCATTGGATTCTAGGAAGTTTATTTCTTCCTTGCATTTTCTTTTAGGGATTTGTGTTTTGTCTTTTGGTTTCTTTTCTCTCTGGTGTTCTGCACTAAATGGACAAGGGTTCTGGTGACTGAGTCTTCAAGCCTAGTAGGGTGTTCTCTCTGGGATTTGGGGTGCCTAGATCCAGCATGGCCTCTCATAAAGGCTGTCTACAACTTCAGAAAAAGGCAAAATAGGGACTGGAGAGATGGCTCAGAGGTTAAGAGCATTGCCTGCTCTTCCAAAGGTCCTGAGTTCAGTTCCCGGCAACCACATGGTGGCTCACAACCATCTGTAATAGGATCTGGTGCCCTCTTCTGGCCTGCGGGTATGCACACAGACAGAATATCGTATACATAATAAATAAATAAATAAATAAATAAATAAATAAATAAGAAAAAGAAAAAGGCAAAATATATCGTACAAAAAAGAGCCAATATGCAATAGAATCATTGTAATAGCCATAACTGATGGAACACTTAAGTCAAGGGATTGGGACTTAGTAAGACCCTATGTTCCCCTTCACCTCTTATTTTACTTTTATTCATTCATTTTATTTATTTATTTTTCTTGAGACAAGGTTTCTCTAGCTTTGGAGCCTGTGCTGGAACTTGCTCTGTAGACCAGGCTGGCCTTGAATTCAGAGATCCACCTGTCTGCCTCCCGGGTGCTGGGATTAAAGGGGTACATCACCACCACCTGGCTCATTTTAAATTGGGACATTATGAGTCATTTCTAATTAAATGAAAATGACTTTTTCTATTCTTTTCCTCTTGAGAATACAGGGAGAATGTGACTATGAAAACAACAACAAAAATCTTGACATGACAAAATACTTAAGCACAAAAGTTATAAAAGTATATATATTACAATATACATATTAAATTTTAATTATATATACATGTACAGAATATCAAAATACCTTTTCTACTTTGCCAACTATATTTTTGAGATTAAAAATAAAACAGTTCAAATATTTCTACATAAAAAACATTCTGGTTTTCAATTACTAAAAACAAAATAGTACAAGTTTTGCTGCCTTAATATATACATCAAAATAAATACTTTTAATCATGGAAAATAGAAATGGCCAACAGTCTCAAATTTTTTAACATTATGACAAATAGTTTACCCTGAATTTTCAGTATCATTTTTAAAAAAAAAATTTATTTAACCTTAAAATTAAATCAATGTGCTTTAATACATTAAAAAAATACTTAGTAAAGGACAGATTGACACCAACTAAAAAACAAAATTTACAGTTATATAGGTATAAAATGTAACCATTTAAAAAACATAAATTTAATATTATGTAAATATATAAAACTCCTAGGTATACTCCATAAAAATTATAAATGTACATTTGCATTCTACTGATTATCAAAAACTCTGATGTAGTTGCTATAAAATGTTAAAGATAAAAGGCATTGTTTTCTTTCTTTTTTTTAAAATGGTCTCACTATGTAGCTAGAGGCTGGCTTCCAACCCATGGAACCTGGTATAGCAGGTCAGCATTGTTTTCTTAATGTAATATAAAAATAAAAAACACTTCTATCTCAATCAGTAATATCAACATTTGTTAGCAAAAAAATGGATTATACATAGAAAGGTAGACATTATCCTGTATTCAAGTTTCCAAGTTAGATTTCCATTAAAATATCTTTTGGAACTGATAAAATTATATAAGCAAAAGTAAAAAGATGAGGTAAACATCTTTTCCTTTTAAGAAAGCATTTGAAAGTACTCAAACATTCCCATTGCCTAGTTTTTGAAACGATGCTCTATAAGGTCTTCCATAATAATGATGATAATGGTATGTATCTGAACCACATTCCATAGTCTTCTGAGTAGGTAATGTTCATCTCTGTTATTTTCAAACAATCAGGCCTTTTACTAACCATACTGCTCTATTGTGGGTTTACATGAGGCACCATGCCACAGTAAGAGCAGCTACAATGCCATTCAAAATTGCCATGCTATAGCCCATGTGGAAAGAATGTCCAGTCAGTTTCCTAGAGAAAAAAACAGAAACACAAATCAAATAAATAACATGTAATTTGGTATGATAAACTAGTAAGATCTTACTAAAAATGCTTAAGACATCACAATGAGTTTTCTTGAGGTTTTACAAATTAATGTATAAGATAAAAAAAAAAAATACCGGGCACTTGTAGGACTAGTACAGCATCATTAGTTTTAAATTCTTTTTCAAAAGTCCTCCTAAAAGACTCAAGAGATGGCTGGCTTGGTGGTTAAAAATACTGTCTGCTCTTCCAGTGAACTGCCCAGCACCCATATTGGGTGGCTCATTATTGCCTGTAACACCAGCTCCAGGGGATCCTATACCCTTGCACCCAGGGGCACCAGAACAAAAGGCACAAAAGGCACATGTGCAGACACACACACACACACACTCAGGGGGAGAGAAAGAGATAGAAATATTTTTAAAAAATTAAAGCCAACAAACAAATAAGCAAAACTGTCCTGATTTGCTGGTGGATATCTAGTTTGTACAAATAAAGCTTGCCTGAAGATCAGAGGGCAGAGCTAGCCACTAGCTAACTATAGAGGTCTGGAGGTCTGTACAGACAGAAAGGAAGTGATATGGCTGGGCAGAGAGAGGAAAAGATAAACTGGGAGAAAACAGGACCTTAGTCTCATTTCAGCTGGGAAGTTGAGAGGTAAAGCGGCCGTGGTTTTGCTCCCTCATCTCTCTGATCTCTCAGCATTTTCCCCCAATATCTGACTCTGGGCTTTTATTAATACCTACTAGAACTCATGATACATATTGGTGCTCAACATGGGGCAGGAATTCACAAAAAGCTGCTTGCCTATGGCTTTGCAGCCACCGGGATAGGCCAGAGCTACACAGAACTCCAGCTGAAGCTGGAGTCAATGCCATACCTGGCTAGGTTTTCTTTTCTCCCTAAGCCTCTAAGATTTTGTTGTTGTTGCAGCCTCTCTGCAACAAATTCCACAGGCACCTGGGCTCCAAATACCATAGGACTTACCTACTGCCCTAGAATGGCTGGCTCTGCCTTCATGCAGCCCCCACCAATTGTGCTTTTTCCATACAATCCCTTATATTCTTTCCAGACAGCTGGCTCTAACTCTCCACAGTGGATTGTGGGCTTTCCCTATACCACCTCTCCAAGGATAAAGAGTATTTTACATAGACAGGTCATCTTCAGACACTTCAGAGATCTACAGGATATGGCATTTAATATGTTTTCATAACATAGGTTCTTTTCTTTTTTATGACGAGACATAAAAATTATTGTGAATAAAGTCATTTCCTTAATGACAAGTTTTGATTTGTCAAACTTAAAGACATGGCAAGATTTAAAATAAAAAAAGAGGGAATATGGTGTATAAAGTACAGAACCAGAAGTATAACTCTCTTAAGATTCATGTTTATTTCCTTCCAGCCTTTCTTTCTGGCCTATCTCATGAGTGCTCCAATGTCTCTCATTCCCTGAACATTGTCTAGTTGTGTGTGTCTGTCATTTCCCACCTACTACAAGAAGCAGCTTGTAAGGCTGAGGGATATTATAATCTATGGGTATGGCAGTATAGTTTTAGGAGTCATTTTATTGTTTAGTATACAGTATAGTAGTATGTAGCAGAATAGTAGTATGCTTCCCCTAGGCTCTTGACTTATCTAGACTCAAATTCTTGACCACTTTAACAGAGAGACATTGGAGCACTCATCCTTAAATGGGTTATCTTTATCAAAACCCTCAAAGCTTATGGATCTACACAGAAGAGAAGGCATTGAGATTTTAATAGATAACTCTATGGAACCTCATCTTACATAGAGACACAATAGGACTGATACACATATGAACTCAGAGACTGTGAAAATACACACTCAAGACCTACACATGTTCAAACCACACAAAATTTCAGCACTTCTCAGAAATGGATACAAAGTCCCACTTCTAATTAAAAGATACCTACTACTAATACTGCTGACAAAGAGAAAAATCTGTTTTCTTCAATACCATCACTGGGTATGCTGGCTAGTTTTATGTGAACTTGGCATGATAGAGTCATCTGATACAAAGGAACCTCAACTGAGAAAATACCTTCTAAGATCAGGCTGGAGGTAAGCCTGCAGGGCATTTTCTTAATTTGTGATTGATGGGGGAAAGTGCAGCCCATTGCAGGTGGTGACACAATTAGGCTGGTCGTCCTAGGCAAACTGAACAAGCTATTAAGTAGCACTCCTCCACGGCCTCTGCATCAGTTCCTGCCTCCAGGTTACTGTTAGGTTTGAGTTCTTGCCTTGTTTTCTGTCAATGAACTGTGATTCAGGATATGTAAGCCAAAAAACAAACAAAAAAACTACTTTACTCCTGTATTACTTAGGGTTCTTTAGAGAAACAACTTGTTATTCTCTCTCTCTCTCTCTCTCTCTCTCTCTCTCTCTCTCTCTCTCTCTCTCTCTCTCTTCTCTCTCTAACACACACATACATACACAATTAAAATGGTTTATAGACTGTGGTCCAGCTACTTCAATAATGGCTTTCTGTCAAGAAAAGGTGTTCATTCCACGTGGATGGATATCTCAGTTGGTCTTCAGTTTATGCTAGAATTCTAAAGCAGTAAGTGCTAATGCCAGTGAAGGAATGGATTTACCAGGGAGAGCAAACAGGCAAATAGAAAGCACGCATCCTTCTTCCATGTCCTTTATATAGGCTGCCAACAGGTGTAGTCCATATTAAAGGTGGCTCTTCCCATTTCAGGTGATTTAACTAAAACATCTCTTACAGGTGAACCCATCCACTTGTATTTTAGTCAGTTTTAGATGTAGTCACGTTGACAGTCAAGAATCGTCATCATAACCCCCTAATTTGCTGTTGGTCATGGTATTCCATCGTAGCAGTGAGAAAGTAACTAAGACACTGGGTGACAACCACACTCCAGGACAGACCCCATGATGAGGAATAGCTGGGCAACACAAAATGGATTCCATGTTTTCCCTTCACTTTGTATGCTTTTGGTCTTTTTTTTTTTTTAAGTTTTGTTTGTTTTTCTTTAGAGACAGAGAGAGATAAAGAGTTTTAAGAAGATGGGTGGTAGGGTACAGGGGAGGATCTGGGAGTTGTTTGGGGAGGAGAAAGAAAAAGATCAAAATATACTGCATGAAAAATTTTCAGATAAAAAATTTAAAAAGACTACAGTTATCAAGTAGAAGACATATCTTAGAAATTTTATGAATTTAGGATCCCTTCTAATTGTAAATTTCTATGACTATTTCAGACAGAATAAGAAAATACTTCAAAGTTACATACTTGTGTAGTTTTTTTCCCTACCAATTAAGAGGTTACTTACTAATATCTGTACTTAAAGTGAAACAATGTTATAGGGACAGTTAACTACATAATTTATTTGCAAAAAGTCAATCAAGGAAATTCAATAATAAAAATTACTGAATAAGTTAATTTACTAGTTAAAAATCTTCACATGATGGTTCATTTGACTGTATAATAAGACAGAATAGGAAATTTAATGACAGAAGCAGATTGTTTCTAAAATTAGGATCCAAAATGTGAATTCTATCAGGCTTAAATATATTTTCCACTACATTTCTGAAATAAAAATGGAAATAAGTGGGAAATGCTGTTCAATAAGAATAAAATGACTGAAAATAGTTATAAAGAAAGGGTCATTATAATAGGACAATTTCCACGTTAGAGGACGAGTTGTAGAAGAGAAGCCATCTTAGTCTAGTTTCAAAACGTTTTCCAACAATACAGACATACAATGAAGTGCTTATGTGATTCCCACCAGTGGTATGAGTCAGGCTCTAGGGTTAGACATGGGTTTGAGCAACTCTTACAAGGGGTATAAAGACAGAAACGTTGTTTGATCTCTTTGGCTTTTAATTTCTTCTATAAAATTGATGACAAATTTACCCTTATAAAGTTGCTGTGAGGACTACATATCTGTTGCATAACAAATAAATGTTAGTTATATAGCTTGGGAGGAAAAAATTCATTTACTATACTGGCCGATTTGGTGTGTCAGCTTGACACAAGTTAGAGTCATCAGAGAGGAAGGAGACTCAGCTGAGGAAATGCCGCCTTGAAATCCAGTTGTAAGGCATTTTCTCTTTAGTGATCATTGGGGGACGGCCCAGCCCTTGGTGGGTGATACCTTCCCTGGGCTGCTGGTCCTGGGTTCTATAAGAAAACAAGCTAAATAAGCCATGGGAAGTGAACAGCTACCTTCCATGGCCTCTGCATCAGCTCCTGCCTCTAAGGATCCTGCCCTGCTTTAAATTTCTGTTCTGACTTCTTTCAGTGATGAATAGCAATGCTGAAGTGTAAACCAAATAAACCCTTTCCTCCCCAAATAAATTTTTAGTCACAGTGTTTTGTCACAGCAATAGAAACCTAGCTAAGATACTTACAGAAGATGTTTTTTTCTAACTTTACTTCTTCCTTCCTTTTAAGCAAACACCTAAACCTAAAGCACCTCAGCCTAGATATCATATAAATAAGCCCAGGAGGTAGACTAGAGTACACTGGAGTTATTAGCCTATAAACATATATGTGATTTTGCTTAGCATTCTGGTCCTGCTTGTTCAATATTACTTTTTTCATTAAAATATACTACAGAGCTAGTGGCATGGACTCAAATTCAAATCAGTCCTACATGAAGCAGGGAGAGAACAGGTTTCTCCAAGTTGTCTGTGGACCTACAATTACATACACATAATGCAGGCATACACACAAATGAAATATAATAAAATTTACTAGTGAGCATATATTTCCACTGAAATTTTATACTGAAAGTAATTTCTAGTAAAACATTTCTATTAATGTTTAATAATAATGTGTAAAGTAAATATAGAATTATCTTTGTTATTTTCCACAAATGGAAAACATTTAAAATTCAGTAACTGGCAATTTAAGGGACTGTTTTCTTACTTCTGAACCAGAAATCAGGGCACTGAATATTTATGCTATTTGAGCTTTGGCTGGAGAAACTACAGGAAGTACAAATTCCTACTTCAAAGACTTAAAATTTAAAAGAAAACACTGAATAACATTTCAATTATAATAGGTCTTTTATATCCCCACACCATCCTTTCATGTTATTGATCTTCAGATCAAAATATCTGGTGGGAGGGAAATGTCTCTATTTGACAAATAGACATTTTTCTCTTATCATCATTCCTTAAACAATATAGCATTTAAATTTCAACATGCATTCTACGTGACCTAAAGTTGATTTAAACTATGAAGGAGAACATGCTTTGTGCAGCACCTAGAATTAGCAGACTCAAGAAGAAAGTAAAAGTATCAACCATTATCGCTGGTAATTTGATTGACAGGAATTGCTGATAAACAGTACTTTAAGGGAAAATGCCATTTCTCTTACTTGAGTTATTAGCCAAATAAACTATCCTTTACTAATAGGGAGTCACATTATTGGAGGTGCAGCCTTGGAGGAAGTGTGACTTTGTTGGAGGAAGTCTGTCACTGGTGGTGGGCTTTGAGGCTTCAGAAGCTCAAGCCAGGCCCAGTGTCACTGTCTTCCTGCTACCTGCTATCCAGATGCAGAACTCTCAGTTACTTTTCCAGCACCATATCTGTGTGCCACATTGCTTCCCACCATGTTAACTGATCAAACCTCTGATCTGAAAGCCAGCCCAAACTAAATGCTTTCCTTTATAAGTTAGAGTGGTCATGGTGTCTCTTCACAACATAGAAACCTGACTAAGACAACTGCTGAACATACAAGAGGGGGTTCGAATGGTGTCTCTCAGTATTCTTGGTGCAAATAACACAATAGCAGCACGAAAGTATAACAGCAAACAAGTGCAAAGCAAGCAATCAGCTAGGAAACCATGTCATGAAAACAAGAAAACCAAGAATGAATTCTGACATAATTTCTTACAGGATTTTGTTTCATCTATACATATCTTTCACTCAGGAGTAATGGAATATATTTTATAAGGCACACGTGTATTTTAGCCCTAGTCTTCTAGAAGCCACATCTGCTACCTCCAATATAGTTGTTAATATGTTCATTGCAAGTCCCTAGTTAATGAATCTTCATGACACCAGATATCAAAGCCAAGCCCATGATCTATTTCTTTTGTCAGTAGCTTTTCTCTACTACTGCAATTAGCCATCTGACATCTGTTTCATTAGTTCATGATAATAATGAATCTGATTCAACAAGAGGAAGCTTTCCAAAATCTGTATGAAAGATAAGAGTTAATTCATTGTAATCAATGTTACAGCTAGTGTACTTGGAAAAAAAACTTCTAATTTAAATATTACATCAACTTTTCTTGATCCACAAGGTTTATATTAATGCCCAAGATAATCCATAGCATGTTCCTACAATGCTGTACTACTCTACTCAACCTATATTTTCTTAACTACAGTGTAAAGAGCAATGAGAAGCTACAGAATAATGCTAGTAACACATTTAAAACAAACAAGGTTTCAAGGCAGTATAAAAAGTACCATAACAAAGTAATGCCAACCCTAAAATCCAAAATTCTCCAGTAAATTTATTTTCAGTATTTTATTTTTTTCTACTGCATCCTATAACAAAAAGTAAAATAACACTGATCCACAAATTCCATGAAAATTCAACTGTCTCAGCATCTACTTACATACAGAATGTTTTCTCAAAGTAAAACATGTAAAAACATCACATGATTACAAAAATTATCAAAATAGTAAGTGGTTAAAAAAACAAACACAACCTTACAAAAACTTATTCTTTTCAAACTCCTAATTGTGTAGACTATAAGTAACATCTAGGGCGTATTTTAAAAATACGAGGCATGTATGCTAAATTTAATAAAATTTAAAATGTACTTTCTGAAATTAAATCCTCACCAACTCAACATCTGATAGAGAACTGATTTGCAAAATAAAGAACTCAAGAAGCTAAACATCACAATACCAAATAATCCAATTTAAAAATGGGGGGGGGGGTACAGAATTTCAGCCAATTCTCAATACTTAACCATTTAGTTACGTATGTGAACTCTCCTTTCTTAATTTGGGAATGTAGCATTATATAGAATATTGTTCAATTTAATTTTAGGCCTTTTTAACATTACCTTTTCTTTTGTTCTTTCTTTCTTTTTTTTTTTTTTGTTTTTTTTTTTTTTTGGTAAGCCAAGTGATTTACCTTTCAGCAGTTGTCTGGTTTTGATTCTCGAAACTGTGGTTTTTATTTTAATTTTTACCCAACTGTTGTTAAGTATTTTGTTTCCTGGAATTTTGTTTTGAAACAAAAGTAAAGGCTGTGTTAAATGATAAAGAAAAATGGGGTACAGATTTAAACAGAGAATTCTCAACAGAAGAATTTCAAATGACCAAAGACACTTAAGGAATTGCTCAACATCTTTAGCTGCCAGGGAAATGCAAAACAAAACAACTCTGAGATATCATCTTATACTTGTTAGAATGGCTAAGATCAAAAACACTGATGACAGCTTATGCTGGAGAGCATGTGGAGTAAGGGGAACACTCTTGCATTGCTGGTGGAAGTGCAAACTTGTACTCTGAAAATCAGTATGGCAGTTTTTCAGAATATTGTGAATCAATCTATCTCAAGACCCAGCAATAGCACTCTTGGGCATATACCCAAAGGATGCACACTCATACACAAGGACATTTGCTTAACTATATCCACAGCATTATTTGTAACAACCAAAACCTGGAAACAACCTAGATGCCCCTCAATCAAAGAATGGTGGTACATTTACCCAATGGAGTATTACTCAGCGGTAAAAAAATGACACCCCGAAATTTGCAGGGAAATGGATATAACTAGAAAAAAAAAACCATCCTGAGTGAGGTAAACCAGAACCAGAAAGACAAACATGGTATGTACTCACTCATCAGTGGATATTAGATGTAAAGCAAAGAATAACTAGCCAAGTCCACAACCCCAGAGAAGCTAGGTAACAAGCAGGACCCAAGAGAGAAATACATGGATCCCCCTGGGAAGGTGAAATAGACATGCTCTCCTCCGTAAATTGGGAGTGGGGGGGGGCGGGGACAGGGGAGGGTGGCAAAGGAGGGAAGAAGGGAGAAGAGAAAGGAAAAAACATGAGGGAATAGGTGGTTGAATTGGAGAAGGAAAGAGAAGGAGGAGAACAAGGAAAGAGATGTCTTGATAGAGGGAACCATTATGGGGTTAGTGAGAAACCTGCCACTAGGGAAATTCCCAGGATTCCACAAAGATGACCAGCTAAGACCCTAAGCAATAGTGGAGAAGGTGCCTGAACTGGCCTGCATTATTATGGGAAATAAATATATTCATATTCAAGATGCATCTGAGGCACAAATTTGAGTCAGGTTATAAGAAGGCAATATGTTTTCTTGGTTTAGATAACTCCAAATAGCTTCAAAATTTGAGGGATGGCATTAGCGCAAACTTAAAAGCAATCTACGAACATTTAAAATACGCCTTTCTTTTTCTAAAAAAACAAATTTATTTATTTATTTTATATCCCAGCCACAGTTTCCCCTCCCTCCTTTCCCCCCAGTCTCCCCAACCACCCACCTCTGTTCAAACTGCAGGAAGACTAAGCATCTCCCCATTTACTAAGGCTGGGCAACGCTACTCAGTATAAGGAGTAGAGTCACAAAAGCCAGTAAAAAGAGTTGAAGACAATCCCTGTTCCCACTGTAATTACTTTTCTTTTTAACAAATGTACATATTAAACAAAGATATTCAAGGTTATTAAACAGCATAAGGAAGAGATAATTTTTAGCATCAGGATCTCTAGTTCCAGACTCCCCTAGAATTTACTATGTAACCCAGGTTAACTTTGAACTCTCATTGGCAGGCCTCCTGCCTTAGCCTTGCAAATAGGCAAATTGTTAGTTGTGAAACTCAAGTTGAGCTATTATTACAAAAGGTGACTAAAGATTTATTTCTAAGAGTTGAAGCAATCTCTACACCTGCAATGCTTTTGACTACAGCCTGTCATTTCTTCAGTGTTACTCAACAGAAGCAGAAATCTATTTAAAATCACTTTCTTAGTTAAGTTATTCAACAATCTAAGCTTTAGATTCAATTACGCAATATACCAGAAATCTTAAACTTTTTAAACTATATTTATTTGGCTGGGGTGAAGTATACCATGGAATAAAAGTGAAGACAGAGGACAACCTGTGAGAGCTGATTCTCTCCTTCTAGGGAGTCAAACTCGGGTCACCCAGTTTGGCAGCAAGCACATTTACATGCTGAGCCACCTTGCTAGCCAAAAATAAATAATCTTTGATCAGCTTAAGCTTGAAAATTAGAAATCTCTAGCAGCACTTGATTTCCACAGTAGAGCTCTCCTATTGTAATTCCCTTGGAAATAAATCTTGATGTATAATCATAGTATAAAATAATTCATCTTTCTGACATAAGATACTTCCTTATAGCTGGGAATAGAGCTCAATGGTAGAATGCTTGCTAAGCAAGTGAAAGCCCTAGACTCAATGCCCAGCACTTGATGAAAAATAAAAAAAAAAAGGATTTTTGGTATAACTCATAACAATGTTTAGAGCTAATTAACTATGAAAGTCCACCAGACCTATGTTTAGGCTATACAAATTGGTTATTTTGGTTTTATAACCCTACAAAGGTTATAGAAATAAAAGCTGTTAAATTTGACTTCTGACCTAAACAATGGACATTTTTTCAAGTTAGAAACAAGATTTTATTTTTAAATTTTCCACTACATTTATTACTAGTCTACAAAGTAATGTTTGTATTAGGGTGAGATTTCTGGTAATTAAGTGGTTTTATCTTTAGCACGTGAAACATCTGCAAACCTGTAAACAACTAGATGGTGCCTGTACAGAGCTAATATAAAATGTGTGCAGTTTAAATCAGAAAGTGTCACTGACTTAGAGAAAACACAGAGGATGAGGACAGATGTTAAAAAAAAAGTTGTTACTCTACTTAGTAACACTGCAGAACAAAACTGCCATATTATAAAAGCTCAGAGTTCCTTGTCAACAAAGTAACAATTAGTAAAGCTTCTATTGGTTTATTTTATAATGCAGAAGTCAGGGAGTTTATAGGGCAAACTGAAAGCAGTCATATGCACTATGTTACATGTAATGAGTGGGCAAGTTGCTTCAGTTCTTGGGACTCGGTTTCTTCAGGTTATAAAACGGAAGAACAACACTAATGCTAATACCTATGGGTGGCTTAGAGACTTGGCTTCTCTATGATCTTTATTTGGAACTCCTAAGACATTTCTTGTACCAAGATACTGGTTTAAAAGTACTTTTTGGGAAAATTCAACTTTAAGCTAGCTATCCTACCTAACTCCTTCTCTAGTCATAGAACTTTGAGCTGGAGATAGTGATGAAACACTGTGAGGGAAGAACAGTGAGTTATACAAGATTGCTATATAAAACTATAACCTGATGACAACTAAGGAATGCTGTTGATATTTTACAAAATCCAAACTTCTGCTTTGTTTTTTAACAATGCAAATTCCAAGTAGCTAAGACATAGTTCTCCATGTAACTATTTTATAAGTTTATTAGAGCAAAATTTTCACTTTTACATAAGTACTGCTAGAAATAAAAGATAAAGGCACACCCCCCCCCCTTGTTTGTTTGTTCGTGACAGGGTTTCTCTGTATAATAGTTCTGGCTGTCCTGGAATTCAATTTTTAGATCAGGCTGGCCTTGAACTCACTGATATCTGCCTGTCTCTGCTTCTCAAGTGCTGGTACTAAAGGCATGTGACACCACCACAAGGCTTAAAGGTACATTTTCAAAAAGATACTTAATGGACTTTGACAGGAAGATGGCTCCATGTATTTGTATACTTAGCTAAATTAAAAGATATGTTGGTAGAGGGCAAGCTAGTTCAGCAGGTAAACATACTTTTGGTCAAGCTTGGAAGTCCTGAATTCAATCCTAGAACCCACATGGTGGAAGACCAGAACTGACTCCTCTAAGTGGTCCTCCGACCTTCACATATGTGCTATGACATATGTACATGCAGGAGCAGCATTTAATACAATTAAATAAAATGTAATAAAAATTTTGTTAAATAAAAATAAGTGACAAGAAAATTATTTCTTTTTTAGTATCAATCTAAACCAGTTAGTCAGATTGATAATTTCATTAAATGTTTCACTTCATATTTACTGAATAGCAAGAAACGTTACTTCATTTCATTGAGAAATTTGTTTCAGTAAAATGCAAGTTATAAAATAGTCTTGATTTTTTTCCCTTGAAATTATTTATTCTATCTTGTGACAAGGTCTCATGTATCCCAGGCTGGCTTCAAACTTGAATGGCCTTGAACTAGCTGGGATTACACACATGCACCACTACATACTGTCCAGTGCCAGGCATGAAACCCAGGGCCACATGCACACTAAGCAAGCATGCTAGCAACTGAGGTACATTTATAAGGCCATTTTAGAATCTTTCAACAAAGAATCAGAATTAAGCAAGAAAAATGCTTATATTAACTTATTTTAGCAATGTAACATATAACATTATTATAAAATTATTTTTATTAAATCATTATATTATCCATTAAGGAAATATATCTGATTTCTAAGAAAACAGTCTGAAGAGTTCAACATTTTCATAAAGAGTCTATTTTCCTGTGCAAGGACTCACTCTACTGGTAACACAGAGAATATATTCTTAGACAATGTGAAGTAATTATTTTAATGAACACTAGAGGGCAATATTTTCATTTCTAAACTAAATATCACTTTGTGTGTTTATGTGTATACTTGAATGTATTCTTAGGTTTCACTTGAATAAACATACAATTTTGTATTTTAAATTTTGTATGAATACAGCATATTAAAATATATTTTATAAGTACTTTAAAACAAGATTAGACCACCAAGTATACAAAGTATGTGATTGAAAACTATTATTTTAATGACAAACATTCAACAATAAGGGTTCCTTATTTCTACTTACAATTTAATAAAAAGATTAATACATTAAAGCAATACAATATATTTAATTAAGAGATCTTTAGGAGAACACTAAAACTCTTTAATCCTCAAAACTCTTAGTTGCCAAAATAGCTGGAAATTCAAAATTAGCAATCAGGGAAGAAATCAAATATAAGTGAAAGAAAAATGAACACATTACACAAAATTTACAGTCTCTGTTTAAAGATACTGGTGTTGACAGGCAGCAAAATAATATAAATTTGAACTCTTTTTAATGTCTTAGCCAAATAAATTTTCTGACTAAATACTACCAAGTAATCTATAGTATGGTATTTAACTCTTAGCTATAACTCTTAGAATATTTAATTATGAATTAAATTAAATATAACTATGCTGTGGGACAATGGTCTTGTATTGGTTTAATAAAATGCTGATTGGCCAGTAGTCAGGCAGGAAGTATAGGCAGTGCAATGAGAACAGAATTCTGGGAAGAGGAATGACTCAATTTGCAGTCCAGACACAGAGGAAGCAAGATGAGAATGTCTCACTGATAAAAGCTGCCAAGCCACGTGCCTAACAGACAAGAATTATAAGCTAATTTAAAGTGTAAGAATTTGTTAGTAAGAAGCCTGAGCTGATAGGCCAACCAGTTTATAATTACCGTAGACCTCTGTGTATTTCTTTGAAACTGAATGGCTGTGGGACCAGGTGAGACAGAAATCAATGTCAACAAATGGCACCAACGTGGATAACTGCATCCACCATAAAACCTGAGTGAGCTTGAGAACTAATTCTAGACACAAAAGAACAGAGTTAAGCATGGCTTATTGATAGCAGCACTTTCTCAGGTGGGCTCTGTTTGCTAGAGGCAAGTACTACTCTCTTTTAAGAGAGGCTTCCTGACTTAGCTTTAGCTCAAAACCTTGCAGCTCTTTTAAGGTGTTTTTGAAATGCTGACAGCATGTTTCTTGGTGGTGCCAGGGACTTTAAAACTCCATAGAGTTGTGGCAATAAACACAGCTCCCACCAGTAACTCTGCCATAACACTAGACTCTCAGAAAGCAAAGGAATGGGGTGGATCCAGCTGTTAAAGCCTTGGCTTTAATCCTAGCCATATCGCTTACCAAACTGAACATTCATGTGGTCAGAAAAAGAGAGCTATACAGTAAAGATAGATTCAGATGAAGAAAACCTCTAATGGTTGACAATGTATTTAAAAATGTATGTAGACTTGGGAGAGAAAAGAAAAAGGATAAAGTCCTTAAAATTAAAGAGTAGCTGGATGTGGTAGCACATACCTTTAATTTCAACACTTGGGAGGCAGAAGCAGGTGGCTGTCTGTGATTTCAAGGACAACCTGGCCTATAGCATGAGTGCTAGGACAGCCAAAGATACACAGAGAAACCTAGTCTCAAAAAAACAAAAATTAAAAATAAAAGAAACAGAGTTTAATACAAAGCCACATAAAGATGGAAAATACATAGAGAATCTGGGTACTGTATGTTATTCTGTTGTCTTTGAATGGTTTGATGGCGGAGGAAGGAACAACAGCTGCCAAAAGACATCTGGTTATAAATGCTGCAGGATTAATACAACATATATATTTTGAAAATGCCTTGACTTCATAAATTTAAGTTAAAAGATATGTTACTTCAGAAAAAAGGTTTTGCTTTTTTTCCACAGGAAATGAGAAGCTGTGGATTAATTCTGGGTTAAGAAAAATCAGGTTTGATCAAAGAAGACCTCCTGAGAAATTTCTGATAGAAGTGGATGGTCCAGATGACTAAGTTCTACATCCAGAATAGTTTCAAGACACGGCTGAGATGATCAAGCCTCAGAGAATACTCTAGTCAGGACTTGATCATAATTCTCATTTTTCTTTAGGTCCCCATAAGATTATCAGTACCCCTTATCAGCAGGAAGTAGTCTAGAAAACAACATCCACATTCCCAAAAAATGGATTATAGATGTTTGTCTTTGTTTAGAGTGTTAGTTACAAATTGTTATGAACAATGGTTAGGGATAAAGCTAAACAAAGGAAATTGGATTCAGAGTTCTTGTTTTGAAAAAAAGGGGGGGGGATTGCTATAGGACAACGGTCTTGTATTGGTTTAATAAAATGCTGATTGGCCAGTAGCCAGGCAGGAATAGGCAGGGTGACCAGGGAGGAAGTATAGGTGGAACAACAAGAACAGCAGAATTCTGGGAAGAGGAATGACTCAGTTTGCAGTCCAGACACAGAGGAAGCAAGACGAGAATGTCTCACTGATAAAAGCTACCAAGCCACGTGGCTAACAGACAAGAATTATGGGCTAATTTAAGATGTAAGAATTAGTAAGAAGCCTGAGCTAATAGGCCAACCAGTTTATAATTACCATAGACCTCTGAGTATGTCTTTGGGACTGAATGGCTGCAGGACCAGATGGGACAGAAACCCATGTCAACATAACTAAATTAAATATCTATCCATATCAAATGTAAATCTGAAGGCATACAAATACCATTTTCAATATTTTTTAAAATTACATTATTTAGATATGGAATTTAAAGTATTATTCTCCAGTTACCTAAAGGTGAGACCCAGATGCTGAAAAATCTTGTCATTTTTGTTTTAATATAGAAATCTAGAGCTTCAAAATATAACAGTTTATTGATCCTTACTTTTGTGTGTTTAACAGAACTCAGATTTACACACACACCCAACACCTCAAACAAAAAAAACAAACTCAGAAGTACTTACTTGAACCTAGCAGGTGAAAGAGGAGTAGGTGGAAACATTCCTGGTTCAAAAGAATCAAAGTAAGTCACTGTCCAAGAGAAGCTGCAGCAGGAGAATCCAGCAGTTAGAGATAGTGTCAGCAGAGACCAGAACCCTTAATGGGAAGAAAGGAAAAAAATTATTAAAATAATTTAAACTAGATTCTTCATGTCCAGATGCTGATGTAAATTTTATTGTGTTTAGCACATGCTAACTCAAATAAAGAAAAAATTAAGAATGCAGTTAGGTTATTTCATTAACTATTTTAATGAAATTATTACATGTAAAAGCAAAGACAAATTCTACCTAAAATTAGAAAAAAAATTGGTTTTATGACATTTAACTACAGCAAAAATAGTCAAAGCAATTTACTCTTAGCATGTCTTTAACAGTTCTCATTTAAATTCATGAGCAGTAGCTGGCATTTGCTATTGTTTTGTACTAAGTGCCTTCTTTCATTCCAAGACAAGAACTTTTTACATCAATCAATTGTACAATACCTCTTTATAACCTTCCTATGAAAATGAAATACTGATTCTTCATCCTTATTCAGTATATAAACTAAAGTTGACTCCCAACTTACCAAGGAGTTGGGAACTCAAATTGGTCAAGTGAGAACTTTTTTCTCACAGGAATCAAATCAAAAGTGTGGTATTATATATAGTGAACCACAGTTGAGGGATAAGGGTTAGGAAGCACTAGAAAGACATAAAGAAAAGTGACAGAACACAGGAATAAACTGATCTGAAGATTTTTGGATTCTATTCAACTCATTAAGGATATTAAAGGAATAATAGAAGTCTTTAATCTCATTCTCTTTAGTAGTACAGTTACATTTCTTAAAATTTCATTTCATGCATATGAAGGTTTTACCTGCATATATTTATGCATATCATATGTGTGTCTGGTACCTGCAAAGGTCAGAAGAGGTGTCAGCTCCTCTGGAACTGGAGTGAGAAACAGTTGTAAACGGCCACATGGGTGTTGGGCAACAAACCTCACTCCTTTGCAAGAGCAGGACAGAAAGTGCTTCTAACTACTGGGCCATCTCTCCAGTTCTCAGTTTTGTTTTTTTGTTTTTTTCTTTATTTAAGATTTCTGCCTCCTCCCCTCCACTGTCTCCCATATCCCTCCCCCTCCCCCAATCAAGTCCCCCTCCTTCATCAGCCCGCAGAGCAGTCAGTTTTATTTTAACTTCAAGGTTTTGGTTTTGTTTTTTTTTTTTTTTTTTTTTTTTTGGTTTTTCAAGACAGAGTATCTCTGTGTAGCTTTGGTGCCTGTACTGAAACTAGCTCTGCAGACCAGGTTGGCCTCAAACTAACAGCGATTTAACTGTCTCTGACTTCCGAGTGCTGGGATTAAAGGTGCATACAACCACCGTGTGGCTTAAGTTCAAGTTTTGAATAAGTCTTTCATAAATTTAATTCATTACATCTACTCAGCAAAATATCTGTATTTGGTACAGTGCTAAGCAATGGGAACAAAACAGAAAATACGTTGTCTTCACTGAGTAATTCTGGTGAGAAGAAAATAAGAGTATAAATAAATTAGTAGCTATAGATTGAGAAACATGTTTTTGAATAAATTTTACATAACCTAAGATCTCTGGGGAGATAACATCAGAATCTGATTGAGGCTGTGATTCTTGAAAGATGTTAATTCTAAGATTTATATAATTAGACAATAATGTTCAACAGCAGACAACTACCAAATACTGAATGCTATAGGACCTTGTATTTAAGAATTAATATGAACATATGGACCTAGAGGAATGAAATACATTTAGAAGAAAAGCCAAGTAAGTTAGCTTGCAACAGAGCAAGATCTCATAGTAAAAATCAAATAAATAAAAATGTTAATACAGGCTAGGAATGTAGTCCATTGGTAAAATCGTTGCATAGCAGATAGAGGGCCCTAATTTTAATTACTAGCAATTCCCCTAGCTACAAAATATTTCAATACTATCTAGAATATGGAAAACTGGTTGAATCATATTCCACATTATATACAATAAATTCTAAAATGTATCAATAAACAAGGCATAAAAGGGTATGGTGATATAGACCTGTGACTTCGGGTTTTCAGAGACTGAGTCAGCAGGATCATGAGCCTGAAGCAGTCTTCACCTGAGCTACACAGGATAACCCGCTGAAAAATTAAATCGAATATGGAGATGCATTTACTATATAAGGGCATATCCAAATAGAGTAAATCTATGTCCACTGTATATGGACTATATAAGAATGAATATATATTTAGATATTGATAAATAAAAAAATCCCAGAGAAGATTGAGAATTTATCACTGGCCGTCCACAGGGAGAAAAAATGTTGAAGGAGAAGACTATTATGAGTATACTTCATAACTACTTTAAATTTTGATTCATGTGATTTGGGGGAGTGGTGAGACAGCGTCTTATCATTATAGCTCTCACTGTCCTGAAACTCACTACAAAGACCAGGCCGCTTTAGAACTCAGACATCCGTGTGCCTCTGTATCTCTACTACTAGGATTAAAGGCATATGCCACCATGCCTGGGCTCATGTGATTCTTTTAATCCATTAAAAAAATTTTGAGAAGAAATATAGCTGGGAATATAGTTTAGTTAGCACATTGCCTGTGTATCATACATGGGTCCATCCACAGTGATGGGGGCGCCTGTGATCCTAGCATTGGGGAGGCAAAAACAGAAGAATTTGAAGTTCAAGGTCATTCTTCCACATAGGGGGAGTTCAGGGTCAGCCTGGGCTATACGAAACCCTATCTCAAAAATTTAAAAATTAAACCCAGGTTCCAAAATTATTTCTCTAGTAAGACAGTCTTTTCTAAACAGAAGAAGGGCAGAGAAATTATACAATAATGCATGTTTCAACCTATTCTGACTGCTTTTTTGTTTGTTTTTTGAGACAGGGTTTTTCCCTGCAGCCCTGGCTGTCCTAGAACTCTCTAGACCAGGCTGGCCTCAAACTCAGAGATCAACGCCTCCTGAGTGCTGCGATTCATGTGCTACCACACCAAGCTATTTATTTATTTCTTTGTTTTCGAGACAGGGTCCTCTGTGTAGCTTTGGCTGTGCTGAAACTCTCTCTAAAGACCAGGATGATCTCCAACTCACAGAGATTCACCCACATGCCCAGCTCTGACTGCTTCTTGATAAGAGAAGTTCACCAAGGTATATTCTTACTAAAAGCTTACGAGATGCTTTCAGAGTCCCGGAAAGAAAGAAAAAGATCATCAAAGGATAACAAGAATTAACAATTTCCTGGCTACCCAAAAACGATTTAGGGAATATTTTACCAAAAAGCAGGTAAGAAATATGTGCGCTGAGCTGTTTATGTATCATATGAAATTAATAACACTGACAACAATGCTGACATGTAGAGAGTAAGACATGAAACAGTAAGAAAGTGTAGAAGTGTTTTAAGAGACTGGCCTGGCAGTGGTGGGACACACCTTTAATTATAGCACTGAGGAGGCAGAGACAGGCAAATCTCTGTGAGTTCTGGATTACAGAGTTAGTTCCAGGACAGCCAAGGCTACACACACACACACACACACAAAAAAAACCCTGTCATAAAAAAACACACAAAAAGAAAAAGATTAACCTAAATGCTGATGGTTCCTCTTTTCCTGCCCCACCCCACCCCCCTTTTTAAAGTTACCCCATAAGAAGTCTGTGGCAAGGCAGAAAGGAGAAATACCTTATCTCTGACTTTTATGTTATAAAATTACAAAGCTAGTATACAGATATAATCAGTGATGGAAGGGTAAACAAACTTCTAGAAGAGGAAAAAAATAATGAACGTTTTGGAATACAGATGAATTGTTTATGTGGCGTACACAGAAAGATGTTCCTACTTGGAATAAATGTGCTTGTGTTTGCACCAAACCTGAGATATAAAGACGGAAGAGTGCTGCTGGGCTTCCTAGCACAGCCATCCAGAAAAGACGATACACTACAAAGGAAGGTGGTTTTGTACCTCTTGGCAAATGGCTCAAAGATCACTCTACAGATACCTCTAAGTGGGGCACAGAAATAGCAGTGGTCCTATGATTTAAGTACTACATCTAAAAGGACATCCTAAACAGAATGCAAGATGTTTCAACAGTAACTCACTTCAGCAAATGTCGTCAGAATTCACCTCAATTTCAAAACTCTGGCACAGTAACCAGGCTCTAGGATCTTAGCCCAACCTGGGACCAAGAATCACAATAAAGGCTGAGATTCAACCTTCTTGTTACCTAGTGAGAACATGGCAAAACTCACAAAATTTGTGAACTTCAATTTTGCAATGTTTCTACTGGCAAGTAAGTGTCATTTGCTACTTAAATATCTCCAAAGAGAGGTAAACATAACAAGAAAGTTTACTCCAAGATTAGTATAATTTACATAGTCTCTAAAATAAATGTAAAGAAAACCAATTATTACAAACTGTTATAACATGATGAAACTTATACATATCTTAAAAAGGCAAGGAAGGAACTATCATTTAAAACTCAGTATCTTGCTACTTAAACCAACCAGGCTTTTCTATCTCAGAGCTTTCAGAGCAAACCTGTCAAATTGACTAAAACTATTCTTGTGAGTAGCCATATCATTTTTCTCTACCTATTATTTATAAGTGACTTTTTCATAAATAGAGCTGTTACTCACACATGCAAAAAATATTCTTGACATTGTCCATTCTGATTATTATTGTACAATGTCATCAACAGACATTTAAATTATTTTATATTCATTCTCAAATAATAAAAAGCTGCATGATGAGGAAGTCATGTCATAATAATAAGGCTAAGGCTGCACTGCTATTGTAGTCTGTCAGTGCCTATGGTTCTGAAAATTATAAAACTCATCTACAAATAAGTAGGGGAAAAAAGCCAGAAAAGTAAACAACAATTTTGTCAGGATAGCTCCAAAATGAAAGCTCAGTTAACATCATTAGTATGCCATCCCTACAGCTAACAACTCGGAGCGTGCTGGGATCTCTGTGCAAGCAAACAGACACAGGAAACATAACACACAAAGTCCTCGGCTGAAGTTATTTTCTCAGTATATTACCCAGAAGTAAGATTCTCACTTTGCTTTTTGCATGGAGCAGTCTTTGTTGAAGGCTCTTATCAGTACACACAGTTACAGTCTTATCAGTACTTCAACAATGTTGCAAATGACATAGCACAATATATAGACATATGTTCAAGACTTTCAGTGTGAACTAAGTACACACACCTGTCTTCTCTTAAGCTCAACTTTTTAGTTGATATAATGATGAAACTTCATCTTTTCCATCAACTGAAACTTGGTGGACTCAGTGTTTTCAACTAATGCAATGGCGGGGGAGAGTGCACATTTCCTACTCAAATCTTTTTGTTAGTGCATTTTTCACATTAGTTTCAGGGTATGGTTACTTTTCAAATAAATATTAGCAACTGTCTGTATTTCTATAAACTTTTTGCATTAAAGAGGAAAGTATGATGAACTCATATGTGTGTTATTACTCAGCTTCAAACAACTAATGGCCAACTCTGTTCACTCTATGTTCTTTGTACCTGCTTCTTCAATATACAAAAGCAAACAGTCTCATTCATTTTTGGGGAACTAACATTTTGATGGACATAAAGTGGTTTAAATAAATTAGTATTTTTGGCATATTCACGGTATGAAGGTTAAAACTTAAAAATGTATACTGTAAAATATACAATTTTAAATCAATTTGAATTTGTGCTTTTTTTGTCTTATTGCTACAGGTTTTATACACCAGGTTGGCCTTGATACTACTATGTAGCTGATGATAACCTTGAACTTATGATTCTCCTGTCTCTGCCTCCCAGCATGCATTACCAGGCCTTGCTAAAGTTTTTCTTTTTAAAGTATTTTTCTGCTTGACAGTTACATTTGATACGAATATTATTAAAAATCAGAAAAACAATCCATAATCCAAAACCCAGATAAACTATCATTTTTGCTCCATCCTTCCAGTCTGTTTACTTTTCTTTTCCCTAGTTATTCTTTAATGAGGTTATACAAGTTTTTAAAGAGGGTACTATAACAGATATAACTTATTAGTGATATTTATGTGAGATAATTTGTGTTACCCCGCACAGGTGAAAGAAAACTGTATTTTTCCATAATAATTTGTGGGTTTAATTAAAATACACTGGAAATATCAAATTCTGAGTTTAGGTAATTTTTCACTCTAAGGAAAAACTGAGCTTTTCCTAATATCTATTTTACTCCATGTCAGCTCCAGAACTTTGGCTTTTCTTTAAAAATTTAACCATATTTCTAAAATTTTGTATCGTAAAGTCATGATGGAAGGAGCCTCATTTATTCCTCTGAAAAAGAAAGTTGAAATTTTCAGTGATTTCACTTAAGACTGAACCCAGTATTTGTCAATTATTTCTTCCCTGAACATGGGCAAAGATGTGGAAATTTGTTATGTATACAAACTATACAAGTAACTCAAAAACAAGAATAACTTGTTACTGAAAAGTCAATCTGGTCTTGGCCACACAAGGAAATTAATGTTAAATACCAAATGTTAAGGAATGATGGGCATGCATACACACACATGCATACAGACACATAAAATCATGTTTAGAAGCTGTGTATGTGTGTATGCATGTATGTATGTGTCAGTTGATTTGTTTTATTCTGTTCTAGGACTCTTCCTATGTTGCCCAGGCTGGTCTTGAGCTCCTGAACTCAAGCAAACCATCATCTTCAGCTGCCTAAGCAGCTGAAGTAGTTATAAGGAACACAACAGACCCAATCCAGAAGCTTCTTTAGTCACTAAAAGCTGTCCATCAAGTCTCACAATAAAATTTTTGTATAAGCTATGCCATGCATATAAAAATACTAGCCCTACATATTGTAGATGAAGTATTTTCTGCTAAAGGCAATTCCAAGTACTTCCTTAAGTATTTTTCCAAGTTTGCATAAACTGAAAGGTTTTCACACTACATGCTGGGAAACATTAAAGACTGCTGGAAATACCACAATGTTAGAAACAAGACTAAGTTGTCAAATGTGAGAAAATGTGGAAAACTAACAAGCAAAATGATATAACAAAATTTATATGTTTAGGACAATCAACCTGGCCCGAGAACAACCTTTAAAGAGGATTGAGTGGCATGCGTATTAAATAAGTAAGTTTATTAACCTCCCTGGAAAAGCACGTTCAAAGGGATGATTTGCAGAATTATTAAAAGGAGAGCCCAACATCTATAAAGTCTGCAGTGTGATCAATACCATCCAATACCCTGCCTGATTACGTCTGTAATATAGTTGTGCTATATTAATGCTATGATGTTAGTCAATCAGATCAACTAACTCTCCCAAATGCTTACCTCTGAATTTGAGGCCAGCCTAGTCTACAGAGATTTCTAGGACAGCCAGGGCTACACAAGGAAACTCTGTCTCAAAAACCAAACAAAACAAAAACTGTCCTAACAAACCTTTTCATTAAAAAACAAAAGAGGCATACAATCACAATAACAAAATACAAATCTGTATACAAGCTTCCCATGAAGAATTTTTTCAGAGAAAAAAAGATGACTAAATCAACTTCAGAAGTAAGATTTCCTAACAGGTATTAGGGCTTACACTGCTCATTAATCTGTTACAAGTTACCTTTCAGAACTTTTTTCAAATCTTCTTTACATTGTTTTGATTATTTGTCTGAATATACGCTATGCACCATGTGCATGCCTAGTGTCTTTAGGTCAGTAAGAAAGCAGTGGATGCTCTGGAACTGAGTTATGGATTGTTGTGAGCCACTATGTGGTGCTGAGAACTGAATCTAGTTCCTCTGAAAGAGCAGCAAGTGCTCCTAACTACTGAGTCATTTCTCTAGACCACCCAGTGTGTGAGTGTTCTGTTGCCATGTGTATATGTGTATCAGTTGTGTGCCTGAAGAAAACAGAGGTCAGGTTACATTCCTTGACACTAGCCTAATGGACGATTTTGAGTCACGATATGGGTGCTGGGAACAGAACTGGTGCCCTCTGTAAGAGGAGCAAGCGCTTTTTTAGCCCCTACTTTCAAGGTTTAATACATTTTTTAAAAAATGAGCTTAGAAAGAAAAGTGGGGGAGGGGGGGCACATGACATGGTCCTTTGAGTATCTGCTAAAAAAAAAATCTTTGGATCCAACCTTAGGCTGAATCATAATCCAAAGGCACTAAGAAAAAAAAATGTGTATCAGATTCTTTCTTCCTTTTTTTTTTTTTTTTTTTTTTTTTTTGGTTTTTGGTTTTTGGTTTTTTGATACAGGGTTTTTCTGTAGCTTTGGAGTCTGTCCTGGAACTCACTCTTGTAGACCAGGCTGGCCTGGAACTCACAGAGATCCGCCTGCCTCTGCTTCCCGCTGTGATTAAAGACATGTGCCACCGCCACCTGGCTGCCAGACTGCGTCTTAGCCATGTCAAAACAGAAATGCTACTAATGCTGCTACATTCTTACCATACTGAGCTTTATCCCAGCACTAGATTAGGATTCAAAAATATCTATGGTACTCAAAATTTTTAAGTCTATAGGAAGAGAACTCTTCTCATGGTAGAGTACTTACTGTGTTCAAATTACTTTTCTAGGAAAACAAAATAAATCAACCTACTATCAAACCATTGAGGCAGTTTTGTGATAAACTTTACATGTGTCTCAGTGAAATATTAAGTAACAGATCTAATAGCAATACTTACACTAAAAGACTAGTAATAAGAATACCTATAAATAATGTGAAATGATTAAATTATTCTCACATGAATGGCGCCCAGACGTGTGGACAACTGAATCCACTGAAAGCCTGAGAAAGCTTGGGAAAGAGTAAAGCGTGTTTTCTTGGTAGCTGCAATTTCTCGGGTCTGCTCTGCTTGCTAGAGGCAAGCAAGCACTCTCATCTAAGAGAGGCTTCCTGACTCAGCTTCAGCTGCAAAACCCTGCAGCTCTTAAGAGGTCCTGCCATGAAACACTTAAACGGTGTTGACAAAAAGCTGAACGCATTCTTTTCGGTTTTCAGCAATAGCAGGAAAAAAAGCTGCGCCATTTAAAAATGCCGGCTTTCTGGGCTGTCCTGCCAGGGCAAACTCTGACTCTTTTACGCAGGCGGTTCGTGCGGTTTGCAAGCACAGGCTGCTGCACCTTACTCACTGGCAGGAACCTTGAAATGCCATAGAGTTGTGGCAGTAAACATAGCTACAGCCAGTACATCAGCCATGAGGTTGGAAAGCTAAGGAATGGACTGGATCTAGCTGGCAAAGCCACGGCTTTAGTCCTACTGAGATTGCTTGGTAAATTAAAGACTCATGTGGTCAGAAAAAGAGAGATATACAGTAAAGAGAGATTCAAAGACAAAGAAAATTTCTAAATGGTTTACAGTGTATTAAAAATATATGCAAGCTAAAAGTTGAAGTTCTTAAAGTAAAAAAAAAAAGGAAGAGAGTTGTTGTGTGTGGTAGTACACACCTTTAATCCCAACACTTGGAAGGCAGAGGGAGATTGACCTCTGTGACTTCAAGGTGTGGTAGCACACGCCTTTAATCCCAGTGCCTAGAAGGCAGAGACAAACAGATCTCTGTGAGTTCAAGGTGTAGTAGCATACACCTTTAATCCCAAATGCCTGGGAGGCAGAGTCAGGCGGATCTCTGAGAGTTCAAGGACAGCCTGGTCCACAGAGTTATTCCAGGTCAAAGATATACAGAGAATATAAAATAGAAGTAAAAAGAAATGAAATAGAGATTAAAATAAAGCCGCATGATGATGGAAAATACACAGAGACTTTTGATACTGTGTGCTATTATGCTCTCTTTGAATTGTTTGAATGCTGAGGAAAGAGCAAAAGCTACTAAAAGATACTTATTTATAAATGCTGCTGAACTAATCCAACATAGATATTTTGAAAATGCCTTGACTTTGAAATTTGGATCTAAGGACATGATGCTTTGGAAAGGAGTTTCTTATTTTGTTTTCACAGAGGATGAGACCCTGTTCATTTCTTCTATTCCGATATGGTATGATGGACCACGTCCTCCTGAAGGGTTGCTGTGAACATCTTCAGAAAATTGCTTCGCTCAACTGCCAACTGAGATGAAACTAGCACACAGGTTATACCATGAAAGACCTAATTAACGACGCCCCCATTCAGCAGGAAGCAGTTTGGAGAGAAAAAACTGCGCCCATGTTCCCAAATATGGTTTATAAACGTTCTTTTACATTTAAAGGGGGATATGATATAGGTATGAATAATTTGCATTAGTATAGATTTTGCTTTATTGATAGAGATTTAAGGTCAATTTTGTTATATGTATATGTGTTTCTGATCTTGATTAAGGTACTGTGATTGTGTAGTTCATTTAAACATTTAAAAATGTAATGTATAATTAGAAATATAGATTGTTAATAGATAATCATAATAGTCAAGTTTGTAGTCATGTTAGTTAGATTTTCTAGATATATAGATATATATTTCAGCTTAGATCGGCATTCTTCATATCTTTCAAAGACTACGGAATATGCTATTAAATATTTTAATAACTTAGGACTTTTCATGACAATGAGACATGTCTGCTCCTGGCAGCACCAATCTACTTCAAGAAGAAGATGGGCGGGGCTGGAGAGATGGCTCAGTGGTTAAGAGCATTGCCTGCTCTTCCAAAGGTTCTGAGTTCAATTCCCAGCAACCACATGGTGGCTCACAACCATCTGTAAAGAGGTCTGGCGCCCTCTTCTGGCCTTCAGGCATACAGACAGAATATTGTATACACAATCAATCAATCAATAAATAAATAAATAAATAAATATTAAAAAAAGAAGAAGAAGATGGGCATCGAAGAGGCACCTTATGGAGTTTGATAGCCATTTGGGCAAGAAACTGTTCTTGCCTGGACTATTGCATAAACTGGACACAGAGAACCCACAGAGAGAGGACTACTGAACTTGCCTAAAGGTGAGATGATCTTTCGGGGTTCCTGATTCATGAAAGAGTCTGTGAGACATTCTGCCGGACACAACAGATAGTGACTGAACTGACTTTGAAATGTCCTGCTTCATGGAAATGTCTCTGGATACCATGGGCCTGTAGGCCGAAAATGGATGCCCCAACGGTACAGAGGAACTTTGGGTGACTGTCCAGGCAGCGAGATGTCTCTGTCATTTCTAGAGTTTTAAAAGTTGCCTTTTTCTTGTTTGCTTAGGTAATATTGTACCTTTCTGGAGTCTTTGATGGAGTTAAGAATAGTTAGTTATAGTTTTCCTTAGTTATGATAAAGATTATTGTAATTTTTACTTGATAACTGTTTTGTTATATGTAATTTTGCTATGTTAAAGTTAAAGCCTTCCTTTCTTTTTGTTTAAACAGAAAAAGGGGAAGTGATGGAGGAAGGCCATTGGTTAAAAAAAATAAAGAAACTGCTTGGCTCTCATAGGTTAAAATATAGGTGGGTGGAGTAAACAGAACAGAATGCTGGGAGGAAGAGGAAGTGAGCTCAGACTTGACAGCACTGCTCTCTGGAGCAGATGCCATGCTCCCCTCTCCCAGGCACATGCGATGAAGCTCCAACCCAGGATGGACGTGGGCTAGAATCTTCACAGTAAGCGCACCTTGGGGTGCTACAAATATTACTAGCAATGGGCTAGTCCAGGTGCGAGAGTTAGCCGAGAAGAGGCTAGATATAATGGGCCAAGCAGTGTTTAAAAGAATACAGTGTCCGTGTAATTATTTCGGGGCATAAGCTAGCAAACCACTGGGGTGCTGGGGACGCAGCCCCGCCGCTCCTATTACTACAGATTTCTTTAAAGAATTTTTTTTTGGGGGGGGGAAATTATCTGCCCATATACTACAGTAGATATATTTTCTACAAGTCAAACTATGCCTACTTGGTCCCCATGAATCTGACAGAATTAACCTATTACTCTATTTACTCTCCTCTTGATCAGAGACTCAGAGGTTTCTGTCTTGGCATAGTTGTTTCTGCTGTTAAAATAATTGTTTTCCTCAGTCCTGATTTTTAATAATAAAATACGCCAAGTAGGTAAACTCCTCAAAGCCATCTGTGAGAGAGACAGGTATCATAATAGCCCTCCCCACTGGAAAGCCATAAACTACATAAAGTATGACATTTTGGACACTAGAAACTTACCTGGACATTAATGGCAAATAATTCTTACTTTAAAATTTTTATCTCAAAAGAAACTGCTTACAAAAACATGTGAACATTAAATTCTTCTGAAGTCTGTTTCAGATACTATTTATGTTGGCTAAATCTGTGATCAAATTTCTAGTTCTAAATTCCTGAAGAATTGGAAGCCTCTCCCAAAGCATAATTAGAAACTACTTAATGATTTGCCAGATGCAAGTAACGCACAGTAATGTTGAATCCTGTACACACATGATGTGGGAGTCTGCTGTGTGCTGTGATTAACATTAATGAATAATCAAACTGTCTTGGCCTACTGATAGGACAGAACTTCGGTAGGCAGAGGGACTGGACTGAATGCTGGGAGAGAGAAGGGCGGAGTCAGAGAGATGCCATGGATTCACTGGAGACAGATGCTGGGAATTTTACCTGGTAAGCCACTGCCATGTGGCGATACACAGATGAATAGAAATGGGTTAAACTAATATGAGTTAGCCAGTAAGAAACTAGAGCTAATGGGCCAAGCAGTAATTTAATTTAATTCTGTGTGGTGTGGTTATTTTGGGGCTAAGCTAGCAGGGCCAGGACGAATAAGCGCCTGGCTTTCCTTGTCTCACACACATACACATTAGTGACCCATTATAAAATTATGGAAAGTATCTAAATGTCTATCTAAAAAGGAAGTCTAATAACATTTATAACAATGATATATATGAAAAATGCTAATGAATCACTTCCACATGGTATATATACACGATTTTATCCCAAAGCATGTATAACTTAAATATAATTTAGGAAAACAAAAAATAAGTGATCGGATGAACAGAATGAACAGTTCATACCTAACAGCCCAGTATCTACATCATCTTCATTTTTCGAATTTTCTGCATGCAGTTCTGTAAATACAAAAAGAGGTTTAGGTAGCAGAGTAGTACTTCTTCAAGACACGAATATCCAAAGGCTCTGAAGACACTGTTCAACTGTCAAAGGTAGCCTGAAGTCAGAGTGAACTTCTACTTCTCGTTTACCACCTTCAGCAAGCAAATACCTTTACAAGAATCATTGTTTATTTACAAGAATAACGTTTATCCCCTGGGTTGTGTTGAATACCGTTTGTACAAAAGAAACTTAAGAGCACAGTAGACTCTGACTTTAGTTCCTTGCTCCAGTCTCCAAAATACTAATGGCCTCTGTGATAAACTTGTACTTATGAGCATATAACTTTATATTGCAAAAGACAAACTGTGGGCACTTCAGGGTTGAAGTGAAAAAAAAAACGGTCAAAGGTGTTGACAGAGATTTGAAGCAATGGCAGTCAAACTTTTAAGACCCACAGTTAACAGCCCAATAACATATTATGAAGAAGTAATCTGCCTGTCTTCCTAACAAAAATCCCCTCAAACAATGGTAACCTGTCAAAGGGCTACCTGCATCCCGTTAGGGGCTGGGAGAAAATAAAGCAAAACTGGGATTAAACAGATTTAATTTTCAGTAGTAAATGTGACAAAGTGTTGAATCCTTTCAATACAAGATACTGTTTTGAGGTTTCTATTTAGCAATAAATTGGCAAAGTCAAGACTATCAGCTCTAAATTCAAATCTCTTTCCAGTATAATGAACACTAACCACACAAACTCAAATAGGGGAAGGGCTGAAGAGTGTCTTTGAGAGCGTTCCTATTTGGCCAGCATGTCAGTTTCTGACCCGGCAGAACACTCTGCCCTGCAACTACTCTACCTCGTTACAAACACAGAAAAGCTATTGTCTATAAAAGTAGACATTTGGGATGCGGAGAAGAAAGCCTTGTCCTTCGATTTCTCTACGGTCATTTGTGAATCAGCTTTAGAACACATACAGTCTATTTTTTCATGAAAAAACCACGGACTCTGATCAAATAGACGTGCTAATGTTTCAACTCAAGTGTTCAATGCCTCTACATTTCTTTAGAGTGTGGATTTAGTGAATGAAATCCTTTCGAAATGGCTCTCATTATGGAGCAGGGCTGTCCAGCTAGGGAGAGAAGACAAAAGGAGAAAAGAGCGAAGAAAGGTAGTTTCGAGGGAAAGCTTTGGGGAAAATGTGTTGAATGGGGGCGAGTGCTGTACTGGCTCGACTTGACCCTGGACAGACTTCCAAGGCCTGGGCTTCGGTCAGTACCTTTAACGATCAGGTAGGCGATGGCGAGAAGAAAGGCAAGGAGGCCGGCGAAGAGCAGCGAACAGAGAATGGAAAGGACCTGGACGGGCCACCGCCGAGGCTGGCTTCTGGCGGCCGCAGTGGCCGGGAAAATGCCATTGCGCTTCTCGGGCAGGACGGGAGACCCGTCCCCGAGCCGCTGGAGAGGCGGGGCCCTCCTGGGCTCCGACAACGCCCCGGCTGAGAACTCTGCCCGCAAATCGCGGGCCACTTGGTCGCACCCCTCGTCCTCGTCGACATCGCCCTCACCCCAGCCATCCCCCCTAGTGAAGTTGGAATTCACCCGCCGAGTCACGGGGCCGGGGGTGACCTGGCGGCGCCGTCGCGTGGACGCGGACGCGGACCCCGCACGCTCCATAAACGACATGGCGGGAAAGACGGAGAGACCCGAGGAGGTCGAACGTCCGCCGCAGCCCCGCCCCGTCCCGGCAACGGCCAATCAGCGACGGCTGCCGTCGGGCGAAACCAACGCGCGCGGGGCCGCGGGGGCGCGCGAGCGGCCGCCGCCAAGCGCGGCGGGTGCCTCTTCCGGAGGGGCTCCTGTGGAGCGCGCGCCCGCGGCCCGCTCCCACACACAGCCGAACTTCCTCGGCCCTTTCGGGTCCCGTCGGCTCGCACCGCCCGTCCCCCATAACAGCAGCTCCCCGGGCTGGGCTCGGCTCGGCCGCGTCCTAACTGCCAATCGCTTTCTCCCTCCGGCCGGCCATCTCCGCCCCTCGAGCTCCCCGCCAGCGACGCTGCGCGCGCCACCTCCCTCCGCCCGGGCGCGCGCTCAGCCGCGGGCAGGCGGGCGGGCGGGCGCGCGCAGAGCTCGAGCTCCCCCCCCCTCGGAGCACAGGACCCCTCCCCACGCCTGCCCCACGCGCGCGCGCGCGCACTAGGCCGATAACGCTGGGTGCCGCTTCCCCCGCCCCCACCCCACCCTCGGTGGCCTCAGGTTTGTGGGGCGAACGTAACTAGGGCGGGGGGGTGGCGAAGGTGGCAGGACGCCACTGCCGCACCCCCAGCGGGGTGCGGTGGTTCGAGCCCCGGAAGCCGGGTCCCGGCCGTTGTCCCCTTTCCTGGGGGAAGTTGGTGGAGTTTTCCCGGCTCAGCCCTCGACGCAGAAACTTCCTCCGTCCCCCTCCCCCCTCTCCATGCAGGCGACGCCGTGCGAGGCCGAGGCCGGGGGCGAATCGCCGCAGAGCTGCGTGTCGGCCGCGCGCTCTGATTGGACAGCAGGGAAGCCTGTCAGTTTATTGGCCCCGCTGATCCCGCCCCGTAGCTCAGGGCAGCCTTTACCCTTTGGCCCCGGCGGGCGCCAGCCACTCAGATCGCTGCTTGTTGGTATGTGCAGCGGCAGTGGCCGCCGACGGAGCAGTCTGAGCCCGACGATGAGGCCGGGGACTGGAGCCGAGCGTGGAGGCCTCATGGTGAGTGAAATGGAGAGCCAACCTCCCTCGCGGGGTCCCGGGGACGGGGAGCGGAGATTGTCCGGCTCAAACCTGTGCTCCAGTTCTTGGGTCTCTGCTGACGGCTTCCTGAGGAGACGGCCCTCGGTAAGGGATCGGCGGGGTAGGGGAAAGCGGCACAATGAAAAACCGAGTCAGAGAAACAGGAAGCTTTCTCCGAAAGGAGGAGAGTGTACCAGGAAGAGCTGCAGATGGTGGGCTGCGTCCCAGGAGAGAGGGCTGGAGGGCGGGAATGCACAAAGACGGACGTGGGACCTGGGACGTTCCAGGGGTCTGGGCCTACACAGACACCTTCGGAAGGTGCTGGCTCCCCGGCGGGCTTGTATGGCAGAGCCCTAGGCCTGTTTTACCGTCGGGTGCCTTAAGTCCCTGGGACTTGAGAGAGAAGCTGCCATCGTTTCTTTTCGCCGGGAGTAGTGGTGGGGGATTCTGTTGGGAGAATTGACAGCGGGTGTTTAGTTTCGGGCGAGGAACAATGGACATATGTCTGTATGTGTACGTACATATATATATCACCAGAAGTTTACGAAACGGGTCAGTTTGTTATTTACATTTAGTTTCTGGGACAGAATGACAGTCTTGATATTTTACCTGTATTAACAGATTTGACTTCCGAACTAGTATATTTATCTCCCAATGAAGTTACTCTTGGGTACCCACATTCTGTTTTATGTCAAAACCTCATCCAAATTAATGTAATTTTAAGTAATATAAGGTGGCTATATGTATAAAGGGGACAAAGTTGTGTTCTTAAGTTGGAATTCCATAGCCACCAAGGCTAGGCCGTCATTTAACATTGAGCAGATGAGGGGGCTGTAATCCGATAATGGATTTACTTTGTTAACTTTCAGATTCTTTAAAATAACCACTATAGTTTATTTTAAGATTAATATTTGTATATGCTAATATAATAACTTAACTTGATATTGTGCCATATAGGTCATTGATTTTTTAAAAAAAAAAACGTTTACTCAGTGTCTTTTCATGTTTTCATATTTTTCAGATGGGGCATCCTGGCATGCATTACGCACCAATGGGGATGCACCCTATGGGTCAGAGAGCAAACATGCCTCCCGTACCTCATGGAATGATGCCACAGATGATGCCCCCTATGGGAGGACCTCCAATGGGACAAGTAAGAATATGTTCTTTACTTAGTTTTGTTCATTTCTGTTTTATTGTGTGGAGATTTTAAAATGTAGTTCAGTGCTGGACTTCCAGCTATTGAAGGGTTAGTTTATAGCCACATGTTTTCAGACAAGTCATGTTGAGCATCATTGTGACCAAATTTTGAATGTAGTAATACTGTACAAAAAAATTATTTTCCTCAACAAAATTAAGATCTAAAGAATCTTAAGTTGGGTGTGGTGGCACACACCCACACGCGCCTTTAATCCTAGCACTTGGGGAGGAAGAGGCAGGAGGGTCTCTTGTGTTCAAGGCCAGACTGGTCTACAGAGTGAGTTCCCCAGGACAGCCAAGGAAATACAGAGAAACCCTGTCTTGAAAATCAAAATCTTTAAAGGGACATTATACGTATAGGCTCCTTGATTTAGTGACTTCTAGGTTGATTGTTAATGGTCTATGAGTAAATATATATGTGTGTGTGTATATATATACACACACACATATCGAATGATTTTGGTGAACCATGTAAATGTGTAGCATCAGAAAAATAGCAATTACTCAGGATTTTCATTTAGAATGAATTTTATTCTTGGAATATCTTCCTTTTGTTGGGTGTGGAGGGATTTTATGCTCTATTACTAATTCTTCCCTGGACAGTGCGAAATAGGTAGCTCATTTTCTACCTGATTTTTAAAATGATACTGCTTCTACACTCCTAATTGTGAGTTGCCCCTTGTGTCTCTAGCACAAATTGAAAATGGACATTCTGTGGGAGTGATTTGGATTGAAAGATTGTAGCTGAGTCAGTGACACTGGTAGACAGAATTTCTATTTCTAATTTAGAAGTGTTGAATGAAGAAAGGCCAGAGCTTCAGTTCCATGAGCAGTTGTGTCCTATGGAAGGTTCTATAGTACACAGATCCTTGGGCAGGCTGGGTCATCCCATTTGAATGTCTTGATAAGTCATGAAAAATTTTGGTTAACAAAATATTATGGAAAACCAGTTGTATATTTTCTTTTGCTAATGAGTACTGTTGGCTTTGATAATGGTCTAAGCAATGAAGACTAAAGTTATTGGTGAAATTGCAGTGGAAACAGGAGCTTGTGTTTTCTGTTTTTATTTAAAGTAGAATGGCTCAGTGTCGAGTATATATTTTTTTTTATATTTGGAGTATAGCCCTTAATTTTGTATAAATTTCTTATTCAGAGGCACCAGACTAAAAAGGTTCTTCCTGCAGGAGTTCCTTATGTAAAAGATTCCTTTGCTCTGTTACTCTAGAATATCAGTACCTGAAGCTCCCTAGGAGATGCAGAGACAGCTCTGATCCTCTTCTGTACCTTTCCATCTCTAAGCAGCACAAAGCCCTTCTTGTTTTCTTGGTAGAGCTGCTCTAACTAGATAATGAGCTTTTAAAAGATATTTATTCTTTAAATGCTCTGGTTCTTATTTAAAATTAGTTTCTTTCCACAGAAAGATAAAATAAAACAATTTGCTACTGCCAGATGCTTCTCTCTTTTCTGGGGCCTTCTGTTTCCATTGGGCCGGTCAAGGTAAGTTTTGCAAGGGGTTGACCTGCTTACCCTTGCTGTAATGGTGCTGTTGCACTAGCAAACCTGAGGTGCCAGTTAGTCATTTTCACTACAATGCGGACTTTATTTTTGAAGTAATTGGCATAAACTGGTCACAGTTTGTTTTATGGCCCCTTCTCTTTAGCTGTGCCAGTGACTGCCTTCCTAACAAGTTTACTTGCTACTCAGATACTTCAGATATTCTGAAGTTTGCTTCATGGTCTTATACTCCTTTTTTTTTCTAGTCTAGTATGTTTATGCACCATTAAGTACACCTGACTATTTAAATGTTTAGAATTCTTTCTCCCTCTGTTGGTTCCCTGTGAGGATAATGAATACTTTAGGATATTAGCTCTGAAAGTCTCAAGAGAATAGCCATTATTTCATTTTCTAGTACTCATCCCCCCACCAACAAATATGGGTCCTAACTTTTGGTAAAGCTAACTTTTTTTCAGCTTTATGATACTAGGAAGGCATGATAAGCTGAATGAATCCTTAAGGAATCTAGGATTCTTTCTCAAGCTCTGTGAACTTTCTCCTAATGATGAACTGATCATTTTCCTATATCGTTTCTTCTATTTGCATATGCTCAGAATTATTAATAAATAGTAGTCACAATGCAGATATTTGAGAAGAAGTAGGGTGTATGGTTCATGGTGGTGAATAAATGGTCTTGCCATACATCTTTTTAAAAGTTTACTTAAAACTTTTTAGTTTTGGGAATGAAGGCTATATAATTTTCAAAAATAGTTGACTGTAGCTATAGGGTTCTTCATCCATTGTTTGAACTAACTATAGAACACGAAAAATACATTTTTCCAGAACACAGACTTTGCTTTGTTGTATTCCCTATTCAATACATAAAACAACTATATAGTTACCTATGTATAGAGCGTGTATATCATATTAGTTATTACAAGTAATCTAGAGATAATTTCAATTTACAAGATGTCCATAGGTTATATGCATGTATTGCGACTTTTTTTTATGCAAGGGACTTAAGCATCTGGATTCTGATATGTACCAAGGTCCTGGAACAGGTCAGTCTTCTGTCAAGAGATCTGCTTTGTTGACCACATCTAAGTTATCTTTTCTTAGACCAACCAAAGACTAAAATAGAAAGCAGTCTGTATTGCTGAATGGTTATGATCTTTGAATGCTACTCAATATGACAAATTTAAAGCTTGTTTATAAAATAGTATGCAGACTAGACAGTAGTGATCTTGGGTAAAACTTGGCTTGCAAAATTGAAATGCAGCCGGGCGGTGGTGGCACACTCCTTTAATCCCAGCACTCGGGAGGCAGAGGCAGGCGGATCTCTGTGAGTTCGAGGCCAGCCTGGTCTACAAGAGCTAGTTCCAGGACAGGCTCCAAAGCTACAAAAAAAGCCTGTCTCGAAAAACAAACAAACAAACAAAAGAAGAAATGCAGCTAGTCACTTCAAAAAGGGTTTTGTTCAGGGTTTTCTTCACTTAGTTTGTAAGATAAGCTGGAATTCCATTTTCTCCATTTCAGGCGATTAGTGAATACCTAGAAATAGCAAATGTAACTTAATTGTAATGTCTTTTAAATTTTATCTCAGTTGCCTATCGTGTAGATTAAATTATCTCCTAATGCACCCAACTTTTTGGGAAAGTCATACTATACTTGTCAGTTATAAAATTCGAAGATTGTATTACTGGAAGAGCCTTAATAATAAATGAACTTTAAACAGTATGCAAGTTTTTGGAGGGGTCTCTCTTTAAAAAAAAAAAAACGTATTGCCAGGCGGTGGTGGCGCACGCCTTTAATCCCAGCACTTGGGAGGCAGAGGCAGGCAGATCTCTGTGAGTTCGAGACCAGCCTGGTCTACAAGAGCTAGTTCCACGACAGGCTCCAAAACCACAGAGAAACCCTGTCTCGAAAAACAAAAAAAAAACTATTTACTAAATTTTATTTTTCCTTAGTAACCATATTAAATACTTTCCAGAAGAAATTTCTGTCAATATGATCGTGTATAAGGCTGCCTTCCTCCATATCCATTCAGAATAAAACATATTCTGTCTTTAAGATGTTTTCTTGTTCTCTTTTTCTTTTTGTATGTGCTTTTTAATCACCAAGAACATTAAATTCTGTTGTCTTTATCAACTGAGTTTTGCCTTTGCCCAACAGAGTTCCATTAGCTGGCTCATTCTTAAGTGTTTATTTTACTCTTATTTTAATAAAAAAAAATATTTAATGAATTAAGGCTTGAGCTCCCTTCCAGGTTTAACAATTTATGGTATCTACTTTCTTTGATTGATACAGAAGTAAAATTCCTCCTAATTAATTATTAGGCTTTTGGGGGGTGAATTTTTGATAGTACATCAGTGAGTGATTACATTTTATAGCTGAATTTAATTATCTTATTTTAATACTGAGTAAGACAGACTCACAGATCTTTAACAGCCCAGGTTGTGTGCCGTTCCCATCTAAGAAGCTCATATGTTTTTGAACTGGTTTTTTTCAAGACTTCAATCTATCAAAAAATGAAAAGTAAAATATATTTCTTTGCTCAATAATCTCCTTTATTTTTCTCTATCTGTGGTCTAGTATTTAAATTCCACAGCTTAAGTTTGAAAGATCATCTCTAATACATGCCAAAACCATAAATGATGCATGTTCTCTTACTAATCTTTTCATGGTGCTTTAAATGGTTATATTAGTTCTTTACTTTAAGCTTATGCTGCTTTGACCTCTTGATTTCATGATCACTGTCACCATGACATCTTTGCTTGCCTAAATTATTTCCTCAGAAATAATTTTGAACAATGTTGACTTCCTCTTTAAGTAATTTAATACCTATTTGATATGCTTGGAATTTTTACTGTTTTATTTTGGCACTTAGTGACATTTTCTTTATTTTTTTCCTTACTTTTTTCTGATTTCCTACTTTCCTAATAAGTAAAAGATTATAAGCTCTACAGAGCAAGAACCAAGTTGTTCTTGTTAATAATTTTGTAGGTGCTGAGCACAATTCTTGGTGCATTGTGGGTGCTGAGTAATACTTGTTGAATGAATGAAACAAATAGATACTATTTGCTACAATGTAAGGTAGAAAGTAACTCATCCCTGTGTGTCTCCAGGTTACTTGTAACTTTACATTGTTACTGTGTTTAGTATCTGAATCATTGCTTTTTCATTTAGCAAAAACAGATAAAATCAAGTAGATAAGGGGTTTCTTTTTCTTCTTTCCTTTTATTTTCAAGTAAAGAAATCTGAGTACTTATTTCATTCAAGCTCGTCATGTCCTTGAGAATGAAATTTTAACATATACGACTATAACATAAAAGGTGATTGGTAATAGAGTTTTCCTGAGATGCCTTACTGAAATACTTTGTTTTTATTTTTAATGTTAGCCAGTCCTAAAAGCGGCACGTAATAAATTCTCACATAATAAATTCTCAAATCTAGGTAATATCTGTGTATTTACGTTTCTCAAGCAAATACTTTTCTTTATAAAGAATAGTAGCCTAGAACAAATGTTATCTTCACTTTTATACTGTGGTTAGATTTTGACATTTTTTACTAAGACTACAAATGTGCTTATTTCAGCTACATTTAGATGATAACATTTACATGTGAATGCATTCAAAGCTTGAAATACAGTAATGTTTTGAAGTGTTTAATGTTTGGAGTGATCTAAGAAAACTATCTCATTTCAAAAGAATGGCTCTCCCTCTTTGAGATGCACACAATGCTGTTATTGGGAAGTCTTGCAGGCAGGAACCTTTTAAAACAGACGCTAAGTGTCTTTCCCACCACCTTCCACTAGGAGCTTCTTATTCATAAGAAATACTGCTAGCACTTGGTGAACATTCTAATACACAAGTGTACTAGCGGATTGCTCCCCCTCGTTGATGCTGTTCATAGTTTTTCATTTGGTTACCTTATATTATACCTCCATATTTCTTTTTGTCAGACATTTATGTCTCTTAAGAATGTTAATATAAATGTGTGATGTGTAGATGGCTTTTAAAAGCCTCCATCATGTGGAGTGGCTGGCAATACTGAGCGTTCCGGACTATTCCTGGAAAGGTTATAGATACGTCTTTGATTTTATTTTTTTTTTCATTAGTCAACTTAGCGTCTGTTACTTTTCATCTATTTCAAGCAGGGGTTACTTCTAATTAATAGAGACATGATCATTTGCTTTGGTGGGCTTAAATCCATTGTTTCTTAGTGTGCTCAAAGTAGAAACTGACTTCTCTTAAAAATCTATAATGCCAGGGCTGGAGAGATGGCTCAGAGGTTAAGAGCACTGACTGTTCTTCCAAAGGTCCTGAGTTCAATTCCCAGCAACCATATGGTGGCTCACAACCATCTGTAATGGGGTCTGGTGCCCTCTTCTGGCCTGAAGACATACATGGAAGGAATGCTGTATACATAATAAATAAATAAATACTTTTTAAAAAAATCTATAATGCCAGAAATTCAGAACTGTTGGAGGTTGAAATACAGTTTGTTGTATCTAAGGCTCTCATTTTTCATTTAAACAAAATTTTATATGATTTGTCTTAAACTTTGATTTTTTTCAAATAAAAATTATTATTGTAAAAATAGGGTCATATTCATTAGGTCCTGATCTTCAGAACCTTAAGCTCCTTTTGACAATGGGTTTGGAATGGTGTATTTCATCATGTAGTCTAGGAAAGTTGCTGTCTCTGTAAATGAGACTTGATTAATTTCTGTGTGCTACATAATAATGTTTTAGTTAGCTTATGGCTGACTGCATGCATGATAGTAGTCTCATAAGATTAGAGTGGACCTGAAAATTTATGATTTACTATATTTTTTTACTATATACTTTTCCTTTATTTGGATAAGCAAATACTTGTATTACAGTTTCCTGTAGTATTTGGTACAGTAATGGCCCAGTGACATAGCTGTTTTGTGGTCATTGGAGAAAACACTGCTCATGTGTTTATGGTAATATTTTACGGTACCAGTCATAATAAAGACAAGTCATCTATAATACATAATACTTAAGTTAGTAATGATATTAATAGACTTGCTGTTTTATATGTTTACTATGATATCTTTTTTATTGGTTTAGAATGTGCTTCACTTACAAAAACAAATATCAGCTAGGATTGTGTAATAGCAAAATTATGTGTTGTATTTATCAGTGAGTCTGTCTCTACATGATGTATTTAATGTTAATAGATTACCCTTTGATACTAACAAAGTATAAAGATGCAGATAAGTGTAATATTGGTTATAGCTTGAAGAACGTGAAAAGGAGATTATAATGGTCTTCTGTCCCACCGGCTTTAAGTTATATTTTTTAGTATAAAATTTAAAACCCTTAATTTTGTAAGACTTAAGCACCACTATTTTCTGTTTCTCTAATTGAATTTAGAACTATCTTTAAAAAATACAATGGTATTCATTTTTATTCAACTATATTTATGTTGCCTGTTGTAAAGGATTATAAATTCTGTGTTCATGTCTATATAAACTTTGAGAAATTCATAATCCTTATTGAATTTAATCTCCCTTTCTGAAAACTGAATTGACTATTAGTCAAGGGTACATTTGGTAGCTGGATGGTCTAGAGAGTTAAATGAATTGTACACTAACACTGCGGAGCCAGCATTAAATTTGATACTAAATCTGGGATAACTTCTTATTACATGTACTATTGATTTCTATTCAAGGTTATAAAAGAGTTCATGCTGTTTGCTAGAGACCTTTAATGAAGAATATGAACAAAGCAAATGAGAAATAGAGAAGGAATGGCTGAGGAAAAAGTTAAATGAAAAGTTCATTCATTGTGAAAGGTTAAGAGTTACAATAAAATATTGTTGGTTGATCTTTCATGTTTTTAGGTGCTGGTGCATGTAGATTCAGCCATTGACCATTCAAAAATATTTAGAGAAAGATTTGTGTCTATACCGAATGTGTTCTGGCATTTTTACAATTTAAAAACTATGTAGCGTTTGATATTTATTAGGTAATATAAGAAATCTAGATATTTGAAATTTACCAGGATTATGCATAGATTTTATATAAATACGGTGCCATTTTATATGAGATAAACATTTGGAGATTTTGTTAGCCATTATTAGGTAGTACTAGAACCGTGAATACTGTGAGGAAACTCTAGTAGCTGTCATATCTTAGCACTAATTTTAATTGCCTTACATTCATTTTTGCAATTGGTGGCTTAAAATAAGTCCTATCAGGTAATATTTTTGCTGTTGATGAGAAATTGAGGTCCAGAGAGGTCAGTGTCAAAGTGGTCCAAGTTCCCAAAGCTGTTAAGTAGTCAAATTAAGATAGGAATTTTGCTAGTCTGACTTTATAGCTGTGCAAGGCTGCTTCTCAATGTAAAATTGTAAGATGTAATCAATTCAGTTAATCTCAGAGCATGAAGGGTAGCTATAAAGTGTTTCTCTTATTAGGTATATGTGTTCCGAGATTTCCTGTGGATTCCTGAAACTGAACCTTATACATGTTTACTGGTTTTTTTTTTATGGTTTAGGGCCATTATTAAGTAAAATGAGGTTTACTTGAAGTTGTACACACGCACACGGTGTTGCTAAGCCTAAAGTTTTATGTAATATTTTCAGACCTACATTGATCATAGGTTACTGAATATGGGATGTGAAACACAGATAAGAGATGGAAAGAACTATTTTACTTTAGAATTTCTAAGTTCCATAGGTTGTATTTAATAAACAAAACTAGGCATGTGAAATTGTCTTAGTAAATGTTTTCTCTGTGTTAACAAATTATAAAAACACCATTTACCTTTTTTTATTTAGATATTTAACAGAAATGTACTGTCTTTATTGTACTGTTTTTTAATTTGTTTTTGTTATTTTGATATGGGGACATCAGATCCCCTGTGTCTGTAGTTACAGATGATTGTGAGCCTCAATGTAGATGCTGGTTATTAAACCAGGGTTCTGGAAGAGTGGTCAGTGCTCTTAACTGCTGGGCCATCTCTCCAGACCTTGTTCAATTTCTGTGGCATTTATACTGCTTTTATTACTGTTCTTTTTTTTTAAGTATGTAAAGTGGTAAATAAAACACATTTATATCTACAACGAGAAACTATCTGGGATGCTAAAAGCAATTGAGTAGGTTGTGTGTGGGCCTTTGTTTTTACTCATTTATTTATTGTCCTCAAACTTGTGCTACTTCTGAATATTTTATTCTCCTAGTACTGGTCACTGATTGCAAGGCATCATGCATACTAGACAAGTGCTCTACTATTAATCTCGCATCTGCAGTCGTACTTTTATTTTTAGGGAATATTCTGCTGGGGAGATTGCCCATACTGATTATGAACTTTTGGTTTTCCTTCTTTGGCCAGTAGTGTAGTAACAAGAATTTATTTAGGGGGTTATCCACAATACCTGGCTTGAATACATACTGATAATTGGCTTTAAAACTTTCTCCACTCCAGGGCTGGAGAGATAGTTAAGAGCATTGGCTGTTGCTTCTTGGTGTTCACTTTTCCTCAAACACTCTGTCTCTGGTCTTAATAACTAAAACTTATGGTTATTATAGTACTTTATATATTGGCCAAAGTACTAGAAATGGAAAAAGCAACATGTTTTGATTTTATAAAATGTATTATAATACATTTCATGTTAAGCTAATGTGAATGTCCATTTGTACTTAGAAAGTGATGTGTTTCCTGAAATTGTTATGATACTATCATAGCAACTAAACTAAGAGTTTTTCCTTTTTTAGTAAACATTAACAATAGGAGGTGGTGGTCCCAAATAGGAAATCTAAAAGACTTTACAGTTAGAGCTAGGTAAACCCTCCATGTGAAGCAATATGTATGAAATACAGTATCTTATATATTGATGTTCTTCAGTTTCATATTCATACCATCACTTTTAGAATATTTATTTACATAAAATAAAAGCTCACAGATAGCTTTGTCAGGTAAAACAAATGTAACTAGACTCTGCCTGCCAGGACTTAAGAACTACAGGACTGTAGCTCTGTATTTCCTATCGGTCTTATTTTCTAGCCATAACTGATTTCCACACTCGTGAATAATGTTTTAAATTGTGAGAAGTAGGAAGGACAGTGGGATTTTGTCTTTATGTTATAATCGATAGTTAACTGAAGCTATATTAGTTTGCTCAGTCTGTTGATACTATGAATGGTCTCTTAAGTTAGTGAAGATTTTTCTTCTTACTCTACTTTTTAAAGTACTTTTTGCTCCTTAGAAATTACTATTTTTCTTTGTAGGTTTTAAACTTCCACTTCTAAAATTATCTTAGGGTTTTAGTTCAGAATGTAGTTTTTTATTTGTTTTATATATATATGCCATTTTAAACTTTTCTGCTGTGCTTTTGAAGTGCTTCTCATGACAAGTTATCTGTTGAGTTCACTGTTGTTTTCTGAAGCATGGTGGTGAGCATCTCTGAAGGGTAGATGGTTTTGGAAGCAAGCATAACTCTTCCATGTTTGCTGCTGCTTTTTTCATAAGATATGTTATTTCTTTAATCTCTTAGTTAGGTTTTGAAGATGTCCGTGCTTGTTTTCAAATTCTATGCTTTTTATAAAATATTATTTTGACCATATGTTCCAAGAATCATCACGTTCTTCTGATTATAATTTCTGTCCAGTAGATAATTTTTATCTTTTTTTAATCAGTTAACCCCATGCAAGCCTACAGGTGTTACAACCTGTTTCAATTTTAATTTTAACAAGTAATAAAACTACACATAGAAATTCTTCCCTAATTTTATATTTTTAGATTGACCAATGTGCTTATACTTTTCCTATTTTATAATTTATTCATTTAACTTGAAGCTTGAATAACCAGTTTCCTTGTTCAATACTCATGGTTATTACAATTTTTGTCCTCCAAGTTTCTTAGATCCTTTGATACTCTATGTATTAATGTCAAATTCTAATATAGGACTATATATTTTATTTTTTGTAATATAGATGAATACTGAGTCAAATTGTTTAGAAAAGAAACAATCTGATTTTTATTCATGCTTAGTATGTATTCAGATTTTAGTTCCAGTCATTAGTAGATAAAATTAAATTCTCACAAACTAGTATATGTTCAGGTATTTACGTACTTTTCTGTACTTAGGATTATTCTGTACTTAGGGTTTTTATTTATATATTATTTAAATCAGTGTTTAAATTTTAAGCACCAAAGATCTAAGATTATGAAAATGACCAGATTACTATCAAATTTATTTAGTACAGATAAGAATAAGAGGTGAAAATTATGAAAAATTTTTGTCTTATAGTCTCTTGTTTCAAAGAAAGGAGAATCAGTGTTCAATTGAAATGAATAGTCTCAATTTTAAGTTAGACTAAGAAAGTCTGTCTTCTTAATACTTATTTAAATTAACTAAGTAAATTAAATTACTTAAATATTGTTACCATACAAATGAATTATGACGTAAGTATTGGAGCAGTATCAGTATAGCATTCTTCATTCATTCAACAAGCACTTACTAAGCAAGCATATTATTCGTTTAATAAAATAGCATAGTTTCAGTGGTTACATTGTTTCTTAAATTATACTTGCAATCCTGTAAAGTGTTTTGTTCCTACATGGTAACCATTTTTTAACTTTTATTTTAGATGCCTGGAATGATGTCTTCAGTAATGTCAGGAATGATGATGTCTCATATGTCTCAGGCTTCCATGCAACCTGCCTTACCGGTTGGTAATCTTGTGAAAATAATTCTTTTCTGAGTTCTGATTGCTTTCATATGTGAGTAATAATGTGCATGTAGTTTGTAGGACACCTCAAAACTAAAATATAACATGGAAATCATAATTGAGCATTACATTGCAACATATGTACATGTTCAATGATTAAATTAATTCTGTAAGAAACAAGGCACTTAAATTGTGAGAGAAAACCACTGTGGTAGTCTGTATTTTCAAAGGTGACATTTATTAAATGCTAGTAAAAATTGGTATTCAACTTAAAAATGAGAAGACTTAATTTGAAATCCCCCTTTTATTGAAACTTCAGCTATTACAATTTAACTTGGTATGATCTTGAATAGACTTAATTGTTATACTTATGTAATATTTTGGTATATAAATATGATATTAGTATAAACTCCTGAGAGCTTACTGGTTTTAATAAATAGGTATGACATACTTAATTGGAATAGTAAGATTTTGGTGTTTTAATCAAATTATTGACATTTTATTAACATTTGCATATATTTACATTACAAAAATATCCTGTGGAGTCTTCGCCCCTATTTCTGATATTTTAGTATTGGTAAGTTTCATTGACTAATTAATAAGATTTGGTTTTCAGAGCTTTGTAGATTTCAGAATTGAGAGGGAAGGCCTGTGGTTCTCTGTACAATTAATAACCATGTAGTATCTTAAAATGCTTTGAAACGTATAGCAAGCCTGAGAGTTGACCTCTAGAAATTTTATGGTTGTTGAGTTAGTGGCTTATAGATTACACGTGGAATTGATTCATTGTACCATATTTCTATAAAATGTAGTTTAAATAATTTGAATGGTAGTAATTTAATGTCTCCTCTTGCAGCCTGGAGTAAACAGTATGGATGTAGCTGCAGGTATGTCTACAGTGTATGTTGGACTCCATATTATCTGGGGCTGAAGGGTTCAGCACTTGCTATTTTTTTAGAGGACTTGGCATCCTTTCCCCATTCTCACATGGTTAACAACCATTTGAAATTCCTGTTCCGAGGGAATCTGATGCCTTCTTCTGGTCTCCTTGAGCACCAGGTGTAATGTGCTGTACATACATGTATTCTGACAAACCGCTCATATAAAATTAGTTTTTAAAATGATCTTTATGATTGGTTTGTATTTTTGCAGTTTTTGACGATAGACAGATGGCATTTATAATTGCATTCTTAAGTCATAACAACAAAAATGACTGTTACCTCATTGGTGTTTGTAGTCAACCTACTTTTCCAATGCTTTGGCTCTATTGTTGATATTTCTAGTCAGTTGAATGCTTTCCATATATGTGAGCCTTTGTTTTGTTTTACAGTCTTTGCTTTCTCTTTTATTTAAAATTTTAAGTTGCCTAGTTTCTAAAGTTAGAAATTAATTATTTATATGAGCTTTGTCACTGACAAACACCTGAAAATCCCTTATGCCATAAAGCTTTGTGGGGGGGGGTAGTGTAGGACACTAACAAAACTTTCTGCAATAGTAGAAATATACTATAACCTATAATTGTTGTCATATAGTTGTTACTAGCTACATGTAATTGAGTTTGAAATGTGGCTGGTACAATTGAAGAAGTATTTCATTGTAATTTAAATTTTAAGCGGGTATGTGTGATATCTCATGAGTATGGTGCTATATGACAGCACAGGCATAAGATTAAAGTAACTGAGTTTGACAAAAGTTAGAGAATAGAGAGGCATTATTGTATTTTAATAACATATATAAGAAAGAAAGGAATTTAAGTGAGAGTGACAGATAGCCAAAGAGCAAGATGAATGTTTCTCATTTTGGCAGCTGACAGTTAACTTTGGAGATTGAAAACTCGAGTTTTGAAAATGCTTTATGCTATAGATGTTTCATTTGTTTTCTTCGTTGAATGGGAAGCAAGTAAACAGGAAATAAGGGACAACTCATGAGCTTTAATAAGAATAGAAAGGAAGAAATAATAAGTATTGAACCTACTGAGGAGCGTGTCATTTACCGCTGTAAATGTTTTGTCTTTTTAGGTGCCGCATCGGGTGCAGTAAGTACTATTGAAACCCATTACTTGTTCCTTACATTTTTTAAACATGTTACATTGATCCTTGTTTTCTAAAGATTATGTGCTAAACCGGTCCTCAGTTTTTCATGCCAAATGTTAAAGCTTTATTTTAGAATCTTTATTTTAGAGAGTTGGGAGAGATTATTTGTGTTTTATGTCACTATTTCAAAATACCAAGGCCAATTACTTTTATAAAGAAAACAGGTTTTTGGCTTTCCAGTTGCCCACCTGTGGTGGAACACTACCAACATACAGATTTTCATAAAGACCCTTATGGGAAAGACCATCACCCTTGAGGTTGAACCCTCAGATGCTATAGAAAAATGTAAAATCCAGGTTTAGGAAGGAATTCCTCCTGATTGGCTAAGGCTGCTCCTTGCTGGTAAGCAGCTGGAAGATGCCATACTTTGACTACAACATTCAAAAGGAGTCTACCCTTCATCCTGTGTTAGGACTTCATGGTGGTGCCAAGAAAAGGAAAAAGTCTTACAGCATTCTCAAGAAGACTTAAGCAAAGGAAAAAGGTTAAGTTGGCTGTGCTGAAACACACATTGAAATATTGTGAAAAAAATAAGATGGATGAAAATGCAAAATGAGCTGCCTTTGAGATTATCCTGAAGAATACTGTTGTTGTCTGAGGTTTCTGTCCTGCCCGGTTCCTGCAGTCATTAAGTCCCAAAGAAATCACACAGAGGTCTACATTAGTTATAAACTGATTTGCCTAGTAGCTGAGACTTCTTATTAACTCTTATAACTTATATTAGCTCATTATTCTTCTCTATGTTAGCCATGTGTCTGGTACCTTGTTCGGCAAGACAGTCACATCTTGCTTCTTCTGTGGCTGGGTCACGACTGCCAGACTCCTCTTCCCAGAATTCTCCTGTTCTCATTGCCCTGTCTCTACTTACTGCATGGTCGCCCTGCCTATACTTCCTACCTGGCTACTGGCCAATCAGCATTTTATTAAACAAGTACAAGAAACAAATGTTTACAGGGTAAAACCATTGTCCCACAGCATGCGGTGCTGGAGATTGCATGGCCAGTCACTTTGACAGACATTACTGTGGCAAGTCGTGTCTGACTTAACTTCTTCAACAACCCAGAAGACAAGGAGTTGTGCGTGAGTTAATAAAAAGACAGGAATTGGGGGCGGGGGGGCGAAAAATGTTTAGAGCTGGAGAGATGGCTCTGTAGGTAAAAGTGTTTGCTCTACAAGCATAAGAACCTAATTTTAAATCTTTATTTTCAACGTACATTCCTATAATTGGAGCATTGGGGGCCATGACAAGAGAGTCCCAAGAGCTAACTGGCTAGCTGAACTAAACAAAACAGTAAACTTGATGTTTCCCTATGAGAGTAAAGCAGAGAGTGATAGACTTCAAAGTCCTTCTCTGGCCTGTATCTGCATTTGCAAAAATGGTGTGTTTATAATGTGCTCCTACCCCCATCTTCCAAAGGCAAGAAAAGAAATGTATATTCCATACAGTTTTGAATACTGAATAATAGAAGGTCTGATGATTATTTGTTTGACCTGTGGTTAGTGCCACTGAGCTATTTAACAGCGTGACCAAAGACATTACCTTGCTGTACATGCAAGAAAAAAATCAACATGACCAGGGAGTAAGAAAGAGGTGAAGCCAAGGAAGGTTGAAGTAGAATTTTTACTGTTTTAGGCAGAATGTTATGTAACTCCTATAATGTCTCAGAAGCTCATATACTTTGCTAGAAGTATTTATGCAAATCTTTGTTAGATTTTCCAAAATAAACGTGTTGAATTGTACATATTCTAAGTCCTTTTAGGAGTCTCATACTTTTTAAAAAGTTGTGTAACTTCTAGGAAAATTGCTTTTAATTTGTTTTCATGTTTTTAATAGTAGACATTAATATAGCAAGTTTCGTAACTACTTAACTTGCATTATCTTGTGAAGAAAACTTTTCAACTGTCAATATTTGACTTACTGATTTAAACTATTCATCTTACTGTAAACAGACAGAATATTAAAACTTTCTCCTTAAAATACTAGATTGGATAAAAATCAAGAAAATGTATTTTTATTTTCATTAAATAATGGGTTTCATTATGATATATTTAGGTATGCATATAATAAACTTAGAATATATTTATCCTCCTTTGGTTTGTCCCTTTTCAAATAAGTCCCTATTTTTATTTTATAAAAGTTCTCCAATATTTATAGGGACCCAGAATGATGCAAAACTTGTCTGTCTTGGAGGGTGTCGTTTTTAAATGTGAGTGTGCAGCACTCACTTGTGCTTTGACTTGATTCCTTCAGAAATAACTGAGAAGTGGAATAGTGAGTCCTAGTTTAGTTTCTTGAAGAGCAGCAGTAGATGAGGATTCCTGTCTACAACCTTGACAACATTTGTAGTTTGATGGTATTTTTTCTTTTCTTGATAATTCCAGTTTTGACTGCCAGGAGTTAGAACTTCTTTCTATTTCCCTCCTAGTTAAGGATATTGAGTTATTTTCTTATATATTTATGAGTCTTTTGTTATTAAGAATTGTCTGCTTTCTGGGTATGGTGGCCACATGCATATACAAACACTTGGGAGCCCAAGGCAGGTGGATCTCTGAGGTAGAAGCTAGGCTAGCCTGGTCTATCTAGCTAGTTATAGGACAGCCAGGGCTTCACAGAGAGACCCAGTTTCAAAAAGCAGCAAAATATTTGCTCAGTTCACTTATCCACATGTTGTTGGTGCTTAATTTTGGGTTCTTAATTTGGGGTATTTCTCATCTGTGAGACGAACAGCTGGCGCAGAGTTTCTGCCATTCTTAGTCTCTCTACCCTGTTGCTTCTTTTGTTGTGCGTAAGTTTTTAATCTGATAAATTCCTGCTTGTCACTTTTTGTATGATTTTCTGAAGTAGAGTCCTACTCAGAAAGTAATTGTCACTATCCTGAAGTGTTTCTTTTATTAATTTCAGTAGTTCAGGTCTTGCAATAAGTTCACTTTGAGGACTTTTATGAAGTAAGAAAAAATGACCCAGTTTCATTCTCAGTGACTCACTACCCACCTAGTTTTCCAGGCATAATTTATCAAAGCTGTCAATTTACAATTTATTTTGTTAGGCCTACTTGTGAATCCAAATGCCTGTATACTCATGAGGGTTTCTTTGTTGCTTTCATCTTTTTTTTTCTTTTTCTGTAACCTGTTCCCTCGGTTGTGATTGTCAATGTAAACTGAGCTTTATGGAGACTCGTGTAGGAAGATCGTTGAGGTGTATTTCTGGGGATGTCTAGGTAAGGCAGGAGGGTCTCTTGAGTTTGAGCCTAGACTAGTTGACAGACTGTTTTAGGAAGCCAGGGATACATAGTGAAACCCTGTCTCAACAAACTGAAAATAATTTATTCCCATTGTGTGAAAAGTCCTTCCAGATTCAGTAGAACTCTTGGAATGCATTTTCTTCATGTTGCTGATTGTAGAAGTGTATTCCCTACAAAAAGCTGTCAGCATGTTTGAAGTAGTTAAGTTGGCCAAGTGCTCAGATATTAGATAATGAACTTAACAACTCTTCATTCAGTTTTCAAAGTGTTGGTTATATCATATGTTGTTAAACATTTTGGGGAAGGGTTGAGACCTTTCTGTTAATCATATCTGGCTGCAGGCTTTTGAGTATTTTAGAACAGCTATAAAAACTGTTCATCAGTATAGTGAACATACCTCTCAGATACAGTGGGTTCATAAAGCTGTAGCAGATCAGATTTACCAAACAGTGAACAGGACCATTTTTTGACGGAAACTTGACATTCAAAAGTACTTTGGAACTTCTGAGTCCAACCACTGAGCTGGTTGTTGCTGACTGTCATATATAAGCCCATTTGTTATAGCACATCATAATCTATTTAAGAAATGATTTCTTGGTTGATGCATACAATAGGAAGAAATGGAGATTCTGGGTTTTTTTTAATTATTTTTAATTTTTGGTTAGTTCATGAGGTACCCCACCCACTTAAAAATCAAACTTTTTCAGGCCAGGTGGTGGTAGCACACATCTTTAATCCCAGCACTTGGGAGGCAGAGGCAGGTGGATCTCTGAGTTTGAGTCCAACCTGGTCTACAAGCTCCAAAGCTACCGAGAAAAACCCTGCCTCGAAATCAAAAATAATCAATTCCAATTTTCTTCAAATACCAAATGACTACTGAATATTCCATACTGAACTCTTTGGTCACTTTAACAAATGATCATCATGGATGCTTGCGCTCACTTGATCTTTATTAGCTTTGGATATCCAAGCCCCCTAGCTTCTCATCTTCAAGACTCTCCTCTCCTTTGCAGACTTCTCAGTTCTCCCCTGTCTTATTTGTATTTTTTTTTTAGCAGTTCCTGAAACAAATGCAATGTTGATGTTTATTAGAGTTCTGTTTGCTGCTTTATCAACACTTGAAATTCAATTAAGAAAATTTACATTTTGTCTAACATTTCCATAGTATAAAGTATGAGTAATATTAGCAAAAAATGTGAGGATGCGTATTAAAACATTAATCACTTGTGTTAAGAATGTATTTGAGATCCTTGTGCGTAATGAAGTTGTCTCTTTTGATATCTTTTTTTTTTTAAACATCACTTAAACTTTTCTAGGCTGCCTTGGCTGTGTGCTTCGAAGGTGCTGATTTTTGATGTATTTTCATTATCATTTGTCTGAATTTTGTTATATTTTTCTCTGGTTATTTGGATGACTGATTATTCATATAAGAAAGCATTGTTTACTCTCCAAATATTTGTTTCTTTGTCTCTCTCTTCCTCTCTCTCTCTCTCTCTCTCTCTCTCTCTCTCTCTCTCTCTCTCTCTCTCTCTCTCTCTTCAGACGTGCTGATGCTTCTCTGTCTCTTGATATGGAGTTTATCCATAATATATTTTAGCTATGAGATTTCATTGTTTGTTCATAATTTGGAAGTCCTATCTAAATGTGGGAGCGTAATTGAAAACCCCCACTATTTGTTAGGACCTGTGTAGTCTTATCTTTTGGTGTTTGTTTCGTGGTATTGGGCTCTACTCCAGTATTGGTCCATAAATGTCTACAGTTATGGGAAATCCCACACTAGCTCAGAATTGAGAAATAGATGGTTATTTATTTAGGGGTAAACTCACAAATCAGAATATCTGCTTGAACAGAGAATAGAAACTGAACCGGAAAGAGAGCGCAGACGCACGCTCTATATCAGCTTGTATGGTATAAGGCCATGCCCCAGTATGCGGGTAACCACTGGCCATAATACTTCCTATAGCACACAGTTGTTATTCTTTGAATTATTTTCTCTATTAATATGTAGTGCCCTGATAAGAAAATTCTTGGTTGTCAACTATATCCGATAAAGAAACAAAAAAACAAAACTAAAACTAAGCAGCTAGGTGTACTTGGTAGGAATTAATTAAATCATTTTAAGTGGAAAGAACTATCCTAAGTCCAGATCTTAGGGTGGGAAGATCCATCTTAAATCTGGGTCACACCTTCTGGAGGTAGCCTATATAAAGGATATGGAAGAAAGATGTTCTCACTCTTTGCCTATTTGCCCTCATCCTGACTGACAAGTTCCTCTTTCACTGGTATCAGAGCTTACTTTTTGATGCTGGCATATACTTTGGAGCATTGGTGACATCCGGCCTCCTGGACTGAACAGCTGCTTGATTCTTGGACTTTCTGTTGACAGACAGCCATTGTTTACTAGCTGTACCACAAATCTAAAAGCCACTCTATTCTGTTTCCCTATTTGTTCTGTAACTTTCAAGAACCCAGACTAATATATTCTCTTTTTATTGCTCCTAATTAGCTTTGGCTTGAAGTTTATTTTGTTTGATACAAGGATAGCTCTGCCTGCTTATTTACATGGTAGTTTTTTACTTTTGATAGTAAATTTTTTGATCTTTGCTAGCTAAAACAATTGGCTCATCCAAAACACAGACTACAGATAATAATTAAGGAATAGGGAAGGAATTAATTGAAATCAAAACAAAAATATTCAAAATTGAGGAAGCAAAGCTGTATCTTTGAAAAAGTTACTAAGATTGACAAACCTTTAGCCAGTTTGACATAAAGAAAAGGGGAGCCCAGTGTGGTGGCAGAGGCAGGAGGATCTCTGACTTTGTGGCCAACCTGGTATACACAGAAAGGAAATCTAGAACAGCTAGGCCTACATTAACAGACTGACTCAACAGCAGCGAAAAAAAAAAAAGGAAGGAGGAATAAGAAGAAGCCGCAGTTTTAAAAAGAAAACACTATTAGACATTACTGTGAAAATGAATAATCGGAAAAACAGGATAGCCCAGAAGAAACGGAACAATTTCAAAATCTGTATCACCTACTAAAATTAAATTCCAAAAATGTGAGTAACTTAAAGCAGCCTATTACAAGCAATGATAGTAAAGCTGTGATTAAAAGTCTCCCCTTGAAGAAAAGCCTAGATAGGACCAGACTGAGTCGCTGTGAATTCTGTCAAACTCTCTAGAAAGAGTTCATTCCCATTCTTCATTTGTGCCATAAGATAAAAAGTGAAGAAGCAGTACATAGAAATTTATTCCATAAAGCCAGTATTATTTTCATACCAAAATCAGATAAAAACAGAAGAATGAAAGAAAAATCAGGAACAAGACAAGGATACCCACTCTCCCCCTTGTTTGTTTGTTGTTTTTTGAGACATGGTTTGTCTGTGTAACAGTCTGTAAACAAGTAGGTGATATCAGTTGTGTTTTATTTCTACTTAAGTGATGTGCATAGTAATCTATTTGAAAAAATAGTGTAGATTATTTTTAGCATCTCTATATAGAACATGGCTAAATTTGCTACCACTTAAAAAGCTGATGCCTATAAAAGAAGAACTTGTAAAACTCAAACAACTTAAATATCATACCTGAGGACTCATTTTTAAATTCAGTAGACTATTGAATTGTTTGGGTAGATCCTTGATTGGAAATAGATTTATTTATATTTATTATCACACAAAAATCTTCCCCCCTTTTTCATCTTGGTAGTGCTTTTTGCAATAAACCATCTTTGCTTTTCCTTGTTTTACAAACTGTGTCTTTATAGGGGATTGATTTAGAAAATTGTCTGAGTCCTTGTTTTGCTTTTTTAAAATTAGACTAGATAAATGCATTATTTATACACCTTTATATATTTATTATGTCTGTATTTAGTTTGTGTATGTTGTCCATAGGGATAGGTTTATATTGCTAGAGGGTTATCTTGTTATGCAGAAAATACAATGCTGCTATTCTTCTGGGGCAGTCATATGTATAACGCTACCTTTGAATGATTTTTAAAATGTTCTGTCTCTACGTCCATTAACAAGTGAGTTCAGGTAATTTGAACTGTTAAAAAATTATCATTTTATGCTTAAAAGTGGTGTTTTCGTATGCTTGCTGCCTTGTAACTCATGTGAATATCCACTGTTGGATATTTTATACTTGAGTAATTATTTTTTCCTTTAGAAATCAATGTGGACAGAACATAAATCACCCGATGGAAGGACTTATTATTATAATACTGAAACAAAACAGTCTACCTGGGAAAAACCAGATGATCTTAAAACACCTGCTGAGGTAAATGTTTGAGGATTGAGAGTCAGGATTGTTAGATAGCTTGAGTATAGTCCATAGAATTTTAAATTAAGCTATCCGAAGAGCAGTTCTTGCATGTGACAAAGAGTTAATAAAAACTTTTGGTTTACTATTGTCTTATGTTCAAATATGTCTTGAAGAATAAATTGAAGGGGAAAGCAGTTTTTCTCAATGGAAATGTGTTTGGTTTTTAAAAATTATGTGAACAGTTCCAGTTGACTGTGGGGTTTGATGTAATGCAATGAAACTGCCTATAAAATACTGTCTTGTCTTAGAGATAATATTTTCTCTTTGTGAAAATGCCTATGAAAGGGTATTTATTTTGTGTTATACATTTGGCCATTAAAAATAGATAAACTATGACGAAGTTAAGTTTGAAGCATTAAAGCAAGCAGTATTGGATGTTTAGTAGTCAGTGTGCTTAGGAACAGGTAATGTTTTTCACCGAAGAGTGTAAGTCTTACCCAGCCAGTGGTATTCCATTTTTAGCTTAAATAAAGAACTTAAGACAGTAACTGTATTTTCCCTGCACCCCCAAGTCATCTAAAGTACACATGGCTTGAGAAGGAAGGTTGTTAGCATTTTATTCCCCGTTTATTTCTTGTTCATATGCACACATGCTCACAATGTGTCTTATAAGTGTATTTCTTATATAAGTATATTTCTTACCTTTGACAAGTTACTTTCTCTTCAGGTAATATTGATTAATGGAGAAAATCTAAATTCTGTAGAGTTACTATAAATGTTAAATGGTGTATTAATTTAATTGACAACTTTGGTATTTAGAGTTACACAGGTAGACAATGTTTAGTGAAAATGAGTGGATAGTCAGCAGTCCTGAACATGTTATTCTTTGCTGAATGTTTTCCCCTTCTTTAGCAACTCTTGTCTAAATGTCCGTGGAAAGAGTACAAATCTGATTCTGGGAAGCCTTATTACTATAATTCTCAGACAAAAGAGTCCCGCTGGGCCAAACCCAAGGAACTTGAGGATCTTGAAGGTAAGATGGGAAAACAACTCTATTGGGAATTGTTGCCTATATGCCAGTCACTTAGAAACAGCCCTTCCTGAATAGGGATATTTAAACTAAGGCCTTATTCAAATTGGAAAAAAAAAATTGTCTGCACATTTTAAATGATGTAACAGTTTTATGGGCTCTTTATTTTCTTGTTGCTCTAGATCTCAGTTCTATAGATTTTAAATAGACTTTATTTGATTTGATTCCATTGAAACTAGGATACCAGAATACCATTGTTGCTGGAGGTCTTATTACAAAATCAAACCTGCATGGTGAGCTGCTTTGATAATTCATTTTCTGTTATATTTAACATTTAAAGTATGTCACTAATTTTCACTAACCTTGAATGGATGAATCTGCAGTGAAAGACATTAATTCAAACAATCAGTTTTATTTAAGAGTTATATTATAAATGAGCTTTGAAGTTACACTTTGTGTTGAACAAGTTGACATACAAACTCATTATCCTTTTGAATGTTGGTGCATACATGGAACATGTGATTAAGCTTAATAATGATAGTGGGTAGTAGTTGATCTTTAATAGCAATTATTTTGTTCATACATTATCAGTATACATATAAAATACTGATTTTGTTTTAATTATGAAATGTAATATTAATATGCTTTTTATCTAAAAGTTAGGGTAAATAAATATTTCATTTAGGGAAGGATAGTTTTAAACATTGTCAACTATTCACTACCTTTCAAAATTTAGAAAAGATTGTTATCTAGTGTAATACTCAGGGAATAAAATAGCGGACATTGTAATTAAGAACTCTTCTTAAAATACGATCTTTTATCATAAACTGATCTAGATTAGCTAAGCAGAAGGTTATGTGGGGGATTTTTGTATTTAGTTAAAATTTCAGAAATATTTTAATGAGTGATAACGTTTTTTAAATTATGTTTATAAATTTAAGCTTATCATTGCTTACATGGAGCGCCTCATTCCTAGTGATAAGAAATTAAAGTATGTGTCTTACCACCAAATTTAAAGTTTACCAGAGCCTAGAATGAAAACAGATATTGAGTGCTCAGATCTTTAAAGCTCTATCTAAACTGTCTGAGCATGAGTTAATAATGTTATCAATAGTATCCCAAATTGCTCACTTAGTGTCAAGCTCATTTCTGATATGACTACAAATTGTTGGTTTGCATAGCTGCTAATCTGCTTGTAAGTGCTAGTATGAAAAATGGGGGAAAAAAGAAAAATGGGCTCGAGTTTCATGAGTATGATACCAATTTACATTTTTTATCTTTTAAAAAATAGTCTTATTCCTGGAGGCAATACTATTGTATTCCAAAATGCTGAGTATTTTTAGAGTGATTGCAAGGCCAGCAGCCTTTGAAGTATCAGCACTAGGAAAGATTGCTGAACTCTTGCTATTGGCAAGTTTTCATTGCTGTAATGAGGCCTTGAGGAAACGAAAGCAAACACTTGCTCTTTAAAGTGAGTTTTAAATTGTTTTTCAGGTGATAAATTCTATGAGATTATGGTACTTTCTCCTTTTAGAGTTTGTTTTCAGTGGTTTTATTTAAAAACTAGTTTATGACTCTTCTTTTTTCTTTAATAGCAATGATCAAAGCTGAAGAAAGCAGGTAAGCGATTTTGAAAAACAGTAGGGTTTAAAAATTTGGGCCTTTTCCATGACATTCTTATTTTAGTTGTCCTCTTTAAAAAAAACTTATTTAACAGGATCAGGCTAATGGTTTGATGTGTTTGGAAGATTATGAGTGGGATAATATAAATGTGTGTGTGCGTGTGTGTGTGTCCTCCATTACACTAAATTTATTTTATGGTCTTGAGGAATAGACCCAAGGTTTTGTGCATGTTCGCCCTCAAATACTGAGCTATACAGCCCCAGCCCACAAAGTTTTCCTTTAATTTTTAAATATAGATTTAAAGTTCTTATTTTTGATATATGTCAAAGAAGATATTATGCAAAAGAACAGATTGAGATTTTCATGAAATAATTGAATGTTAGGAATTTAATTTGTATGGGCACTTATTTCATGTTACTGTACAGGTATGCTAAATCAAATAATGGTAGAAGCTGGAAGTGATAACACATATAATACTAATTCCAGCTCTACTCAAGAAGGTCAGAGCCACAGTATTGCCTGAGTCCCATGCATCTGAGCCCAGCATAGGCATCATGGCAAGATAGTCTCTAAAACAAACATAAAATTAATATTATCTTTTTTGTGTGATATTTTTGGGTGATTTTTTTAGTTTACTGTCAATGAATTTGTTTAGCCCTTTATTATTTCTTTAGTGTTATTATTTTAAGATTGGCTTTAGTTAGTTTTACTGTTACAGTATTGAAATGACCATTTCTCTCTCTTCCTCCCCACTTCCATACCTTGTATTCACTCTCATGCTGTTTCTCTATTTTACTGTGTAGCAAGCAAGAAGAATGTACTACAACATCCATAGCCCCAGTTCCTACAACAGAAATTCCTACCACTATGAGCACCATGGCTGCTGCAGAAGCAGCAGCTGCTGTTGTTGCAGCTGCTGCAGCAGCTGCTAATGCCAATACTTCTACCACACCTACTAATACTGTCGGAAGTGTTCCAGTTGCTCCTGAGCCTGAAGTTACTTCCATTGTTGCTACTGTTGTCGATAATGAAAATTCAGTAACTGTAGCCAATGAAGAACAAGCACAGATTGCTAATACCACGGCTATTCAAGATCTAAGTGGTGACATGTCCACTAGTGCTGGAGAAGAACCTTCTAAACAAGAAACTGTAACCGAGTAAGTTTTATAACTCAAGAGTTCTGAAAGTCAGTGCCTAACTTAACTATAAGAACTTGTTAATTTAGTCAATGAAATAAAAATCAAGGCAAAAATGAAAAAAAAATCAGTTTACAAACTTCGAGTATTTTAAATAAAGGCTTGGAGTAAGCCCTGGTTAGTTTGCTCTTTAGAGAAATGTGTCTGTTTTCCTTCTCTGATTTATGTGCTCTGTTCCCAGTGCTAAAGAAATAGTATAGATTTCTGTTGAGCACAGATGAGTTTTGGAAGGTGAAAAGCTCTGCCAAATAGAACAGAATTAAACTTGATTTCATTCCTTTATGGTTATTGGTGGTGCTTGTTTTTAAGCTTATTGTAAATAAATTGAAAAATATAAAGAGCTTTGTTGAAAAATGCCTCAGATAAGAGAAGGCACTCTATAGAAGAGTCACCAAAAGACACTCCTTGTAATGATTGCAAAACTGCCTTTTTCGGGCTGGAGAGATGGCTCAGAGGTTAAGAGCATTGCCTGCTCTTCAAAAGGTCCTGAGTTCAATTCCCAGCAACCACATGGTGGCTCACAACCATCTGTAATGGGGTCTGGTGCCCTCTTCTGGCCAGCAGGCATACACACAGACAGAATATTGTATACATAATAAATAAATAAATAAATATTTATTTAAAAAAACTGCCTTTTTCTACCATATGAGCCAAGATATACAAAAAAGGTAAAAATGGATGAATAATCTGAACAAACACTATTATCCAGTTAATATTTAGTCATATTGCCTCCATCTTTACTCCTGTCCGTGTTATTTCTCTCCTGTTAATTTCACCAATAGCTGCATAATGTTTTAATACTGACATAATTAAAAGGAAATGAAATGGTACATTAGGAGGCAATTAAGAGTAGAGGCAACATTTTCTTTTATTCTTTTTACCTTAACTATGCATAAATTTTAAGCATTTTGTGTGGGCATGTACATGTGTGCATTTATACACATGTATATAAGATATTTTCTGTATTCATAAAGGTCAAGTGATAGGACGTAAGCTTTGGAAATATCATTCTACATTTTATTATTGAAATTTTTGAGCACCAAAATACTCAGATGCTCAAAATACCTCTGCAACTTGGTATGATAAGTACATGTAATTATTTCAAATATATATATATATTTGAGTTACTTTTAATGCATAATCTGTTGTATGTTGCATAATCAAATTGCTTCCAAATGATGAGCGATTTCTGTGATCATCACAGACGTTTTATGTGATTACTTTTATTCTTTTTTATGAATATGGAAGGCAGGTTAATTGATTTTTCATGGTTTTAAAAAGTTTTTTCCTAATAAACATTCCACTATAACTCTTGAACTATAATCTTTTAATGATTTTAATTAATTTCTATGTAAAGGACACTTAAAGAATGTTATAGTGCATACATATTACATTCTTATAGCCATAGTTATTGCAGTGTCATTTCCATTGTTTAAACTAAATTATTTTCAGTTCAGTGGACCCCAAACAAGTTGTTGCTAATTCTGTATTATATTAATTCTTTCTGAAATCAGAATTTAGCAGTCTTATGCACAACTTGTCAAATAATATTTAAGGTCTTCTGGTTTAAACAATGATTTGGTGCTTGTGCCATAGTACAAAATCAACCAAAAAGAAGACATAGAATTATTGCTAATTGCTATATTCTCTTAATACTATGTTTAAAAAATTAACTAAGCTGACTTTTGCTAATTGATCACTTAGATTGTTCTGTATACCCTTTTTAGCTTTCTGTGTACATGCAAAAATAACAGGTTTATTAGAGCACTAATATGAAACATGTGAATAAATATAATGAGCTATTTATTACCCTGGAGACTAGTGACACAGGTCAACTTAGTGTCTTCAGACAGTTGTATTTTCAGGGTTCATACAAGAAACTTTCTTCCTAAAATTGGCAAGTTTTAGGTCACAAATAGTTAAATGATTTTCTAAGCAGAAAATAGTTATTGAAATTATGAATAGCATGTTTAAATTTCTCTCTCTCTAGTTTTACTCCTAAAAAAGAAGAGGAAGAGAGCCAACCTGCAAAAAAAACATATACTTGGAATACAAAGGAGGAGGCAAAGCAAGCATTTAAAGAATTATTGAAAGAAAAGGTATTATAGACTTTTTAAGTAACCCTTAATAATTCCTAATAAATGTTCAGTTTGGTGCCTTTATTTAAAATACTAATCTGAACTTTTGTAACTGAAAACAAACTAAATTTGTTGTGTTTTTATTAAAGAATGCTTTTGGAAATTCAACAAGGTATTAGTTCACAGTCATATTTTTTGCCTTGATAAATAAGACTTTTTTATTTAAATTATTGCTTATCTTTTAGTTGGTGGTGATGCAAAAAATACTGTTTCAATTTCAGTGTGAACTTTCTTTCAGTCAATAACTGTATCACAAATTTGCTTCATTGAAAATTTTAGACTAAAAAAATCTGCAAAGGGGGGTGCTTGATACTTTCAATGAGTGTTAAACTTGCTATCCTATAATACCATTCTCTCTGAAAAAAAATTTTTTTTTAAATAATTTTCAGCGGGTACCCTCCAATGCTTCATGGGAACAAGCTATGAAAATGATTATTAATGATCCTCGGTACAGGTAATACAGCAATTTTTAAATTAACTTTACATTAATCTTAGGACATTTAAAATTGTGTAAGAGAGTATAACTTTGTAATAAACAGCTGTTCATAGCTATGTAATTAGCATAAATAAAAGTATTTTATGTGTGCTATGGCCTAAAGTCCAAAAAGCTTATCCTACAATTATAGTACCTTGTTCCAAATGAAATTAGAATATTTTAACACTAGAACTTGCTCTTTAGAATAATTTTGTATCTTTAATAAATTTCAGACCCTTTCTTAATATATGCATCACTTTTTTCTAAAGCACTAACTAGCATTTGATTCTCCAGTCTTTATGTTTACTCTTGTATGATATTTTCTATTATTTAGTGCGTTAGCAAAGCTGAGTGAAAAAAAGCAGGCTTTTAATGCCTATAAAGTTCAGACTGAGAAAGAGGAAAAAGAAGAAGCAAGATCAAAATACAAAGAAGCTAAGGAATCTTTTCAGCGTTTTCTAGAAAATCATGAGAAAATGACTTCCACAACCAGATACAAGTAAGGTTTTTAATGATGTAGGCCCTGTTGTTCCTTTCATGCTTCTTGCTATCTCATCCAAAATAGATGCTAATGAAAACAGCTGTGTAAATGAGGATGTAGCAATTTTATAAGATACCAAAAAATCATTAACTTACAGGCTTACTGAAAGCATTAATTAGGGAATGAACATAGTACAGTAATGGTTGCCTGTTTTATAGTCTGCAGAAAGTGGTGTTGGGGATAAGGGCTATTTACAATACAAAGCCTTACCTAATATGAATTGTTCTAAGAGAAAATAGAGGCTTTTGCTCTTTTTTAAATAATTTTATTGAGTGTTATAAAGTTATCCTGAGTACTGTATTTGTGAGCTTATAGTGGAGAGAATGTCTGTCTTTGAGGGAAAAAAAAAAAAAGATCTAAAATTATAGTGATACAGTAAGCTAGTAACACTTGATTTCATAATCTTTAGAAAAGCCGAGCAAATGTTTGGGGAGATGGAAGTTTGGAATGCTATTTCCGAGCGTGATCGGCTTGAAATCTATGAAGACGTTTTGTTCTTCCTTTCAAAAAAAGAAAAGGTGCGTTTTAAATTACTAATATTTCAACATTCTGCGTAAGACTTTTTCCTTATTTAAATTAGTAAAAGTTGTAACACCAGTTTCTTTAATTTCTTATGTTGTATTTGTATGTTGTATATTATATTGATTCACTAGAAGCTATGTTAAGAGATATTAGTTACACATACTAATAAGTGATTAAATCATGGTGGTGCTGATTTATTCAATATTTATCTGTTAAGTTGTTTTGCGTCTAGTATTGAAGGACACATAGATGAAAGTGCATGTGTCACTGAAAGTTGAGCATAGCTGAATTTCCATGTTGTGAGTGTAACCGTAGCCCTCATGGATTGTATCTGTACTGCATGCTGGTAAGGACATGTGTTTATGGACTGAGGATAGAAAAGCAATACAGATTTTTGGATTCCAACTTCAAAGAGTGATGGAAAACTGAAGGTAAGGACTCTACTACACATTAAGAAAGAACAATAAGAAAATGAAGCATGTTACATTTATGTTAGAATATCTTAAGTAATTATAATTCAGATCCCTTGTTTGAATGTTAAAGGAATTATTCAAACATTTCTTGTAGGAACAAGCAAAGCAGTTACGAAAGAGAAATTGGGAAGCCTTAAAAAACATACTTGACAATATGGCTAATGTTACGTACTCTACTACTTGGTCTGAAGCCCAGCAGTATCTAATGGATAACCCAACGTTTGCAGAGGATGAAGAGTTACAGAGTAAGAACAATGCCTACATAAGGAAAATAGTGAGAAGCAGTACCCCTCAGTGGAACTGCTCTGACTTTTTATGCAGTTGCCAGCTCAGTTTTACACAAGGATTTGTATTTTTGGGAAAAAATACTTTATTTTATAATGGGTTGTTTCTAATTGAATTTTGCTTTAGGGAAAAATACTTTTCTAGAGATCCAAGTTACCTTTAACAGATAATTATTGAAATATGTAATAAGTCAACCGTTTGTAGATTACTGGTGTCTTCTAAACAAAGTGAAGCAGCTACACATAGGAATTCAACAGTGACTGTGGCAGCAGTCACACCTGCATAAGACAAATCGCAGCATGGAGATGGGTGTTGGCTGCAGTTTGCGTAGCTGTAGAATGTTAGCAGCTACTGATGGCTGCTGGAGAGGGAGGCAGTTTTTTTCTGAAATATAGCTCCTGATAAATTTGACCACCCTTAAGTGGAAGACTCTCTCTCCCAAGACATTGTTCTTGACGGGTTTAAATAAGTGTGGAGTGGTAGGGACCACAAAGTTAGCTGAGTAAGTGGAGAGTTTATCTGTAAAGAGGCAGAGGGATGAATATCATCAGAATACACACAAAACTCTTAGAACTAATAAAAATTTGTATCAATAAAATAATGAAAATCTATTTGGGATTAAGTATAACATTGTTCTGTTAGTTCATTTTGTCATGTACATGTGCGCTTCCCTTTATTCTTTGTAGTGTTTGAAGTCTTAAAATTTGTATCATTACAAGATCATGTCTAAGTTCAAATGCAAGTATTTTTGAGCACTGAATTTGAACTTGTAGAGTTTAATGCAAATCATTAAACTGCTATCTTTGTTAATATTTCAAATTTATTTTTTTTATATGAAAAATACTTCAGACATGGATAAAGAAGATGCATTAATATGCTTTGAGGAACATATCCGGGCTTTAGAAAAGGAAGAAGAAGAAGAAAAACAGAAGACTTTATTGAGAGAAAGGAGGCGGCAGCGTAAAAATAGGGAATCTTTCCAGGTAACAGAAAAATGCCTTTTTGAGTTTAGTTCTGTAATATAGTCATTGAATTTCAACAAGGATCAAAACAGCTTTGAGATCCTTGTTTCCAGTTCACTACATAGACTTTGCTTTGAACCATATATGTCAAACTCTTGAATTTCTATATTTTAGAAATTGTTCTTGGATATTTGAGGCAAGGCTGTAGCAAACATTATTCTACTTGAACATAAGATTTTAGCTGAGAAAAATAGCATGAGGGAAAAAGATGAATAATGAGTATATGATTTCCAAAGAACATGCTATAGTACAGTTTAGGAGTGTAACAATTAAGCTCTTATGGGAGTTTAAACACTTTGAAAGTAGTATATTTTTATGTCTGATTTTAGATTTATTATATATATGAGTTTACTTTCTACATGTGTGTATATACCATGTACTTGCCTGATGTTCAGATCCCCTGGGACTGGAGTTAGAAGTGATTTTGAGTGTGGGTGTTAAAAACAGAACCTAGGTCTTCTGCAAGAGCTGCTTCTGCCCCTAACCCTTTCTTTGGATAGTTTGTTTATGCTCATTTGTGATCTAAAAACATTTTTACTCCCATGAAATGGGAAATATTCTTTGTACCTAAAAATGTTGGATAGCACTAATAGAAGCATTTGTGATTTTATTAACAGGTTTTAACATGTTTCTGTATATTTCTAAGGATTTTTCAAAAGTATTTATTTCCTCTTATACAGATATTTTTAGATGAATTACATGAGCATGGACAACTACATTCTATGTCCTCTTGGATGGAACTGTATCCAACTATTAGTTCTGACATTAGATTCACTAATATGCTTGGTCAGCCGGGTGAGATTCTTTTCTTTCCATACCTAAGCTGGTAGTTGGAGTGGAGTGGAGGGTGAGGGGCAGCGGTTGGTGGGGTAGGTGTGTGCCTTATTTTATGTTTGTTTTACAAACAAAAAGTAATTGCAGCTCTTGGTTAGAGCTAGCTTTTTGACTTCTTTAGTTTTTTCATTAGGATCAACTGCACTTGATCTTTTCAAGTTTTATGTTGAAGATCTTAAAGCACGTTATCATGATGAAAAAAAGATAATAAAAGACATTCTTAAGGTAAATAAGACACTTGTTCTTACCTATTTGAAAACTTGGATTCATTCCTTGGAGTTTTGTGTTACTTATAATAAGATTTCTGGTTTTTAGGATAAAGGATTTGTAGTTGAAGTAAATACTACTTTTGAAGATTTTGTGGCAATAATCAGTTCAACAAAAAGATCAACTACTTTGGATGCGGGAAATATCAAGTTGGCTTTCAATAGTGTAAGTTTGATTATCACACATCTAGATTATTATTCACCTAAAAATTACTTAAAGTTGTAGGCTAGTGGGATAAGATACTGTGAATGGATGTATAAGGTAAAGTCAAATAAAATTTATAAAAATGATGGCTGTCTTACCTTTTATTGTTATAGGTCAAGTTGAAACATTTATAAATGATACTGCGATACTGCTTTTCAGAACAATGAATATTTGAAACAGGACTTACACTATCATAACTTACTAGATATGATTTTTTGATAGTTACTAGAAAAGGCAGAAGCCCGTGAGCGTGAAAGAGAAAAAGAGGAAGCACGGAAAATGAAAAGAAAAGAGTCTGCATTTAAGAGTATGTTGAAACAGGCGGCTCCTCCGATAGAGCTGGATGCTGTTTGGGAAGATGTATGTATACTAATAAATTGTCTGTAATGGGGGCTGTGCCTTACAGTTGAAATACACTAAAATTATTCATAAACCATACTAGATATGTCAAAAGTCTTCTGTGATTTGAATTTTAGAGAGGGTTAAAAATTGTTTGAACAACCGCCACCACCTGGGGTCAGGGATTCTTTGGGGTAGCACCTGCTGTCTTGGGACTCTGTAGGTCAGGATGGCCTTGATCTCAGAGGTCTTCCTGATTCTGCCTCCAGACATGCACTACCCTGACCTGCTAGAATTTTTTTGAAAGACAAAATACACACTTTAGGGCTTATCACAGTTTTAGCTCAGATACCTTTTAGTCGTGATAAGATTTTCTTGGCATTATCATATATTCATTCCATGTCATTGCTTTTCAGATCCGAGAGAGATTTGTAAAAGAACCAGCATTTGAGGACATAACTCTAGAATCTGAAAGAAAAAGAATATTTAAAGATTTCATGCATGTGCTTGAGGTAATTCTTAGTTTATTGTGACATAAAAGGTGAAACTTTGAATTTAAAATGGTCAAGTATATTTCTTAACATGCACTGCTGTTTTATAATTCTGATCAAGGAGAGTGAGTGTTTTCTTTCTGTAGAATTGTTTCAAATGAAAAACAGGTTTGCATGGCCTATATGAAAGCTAGCATCAGATTTGCTGTTTGTTTGTCAGCCACATAATAAGTTAGTAGCTAACAATGAGCCTCGGAATATCCTAACGTTTTCTTGGAAAACAACTAAAAATAAAACTATTTGTTTCAGAAGCTGTACTCTTATTAGATGTGTGAACTAAGTTCTCACAAGTCAGTGATGGTACAAATAAGCCAGCTGTGACAACTTGAAGTAACTTGCAGGAAAGGGTTTTCTAGCATTGCTGTTTGACTCAATTGGAGTTAAGGAGACAATTGAACAGGCAAACTCGTTCCCTGCAAGTGTAAGAACTGGAGTTCATGTGCCCCAACATGCATAAATTCAGGGAGGATATGGTAGAATGCCTGTTATCCTAGTGGTATGGCTAGCTATAATATCAGAATCTTCTGTTTCTGGATTCCAATGAGCTATATACCTTGCCTCGGTATAAGGTGGAGAGCAATCAGTGTAAACTTGTGAATTCCATGTATAGTTGCATGTCCGTTTGCACACACGTGTTCCCACACAAACTGAGACCACACACGTGCATACACTTTTTTTTAAAGTTCACTATGAAGTCAGTTCTAGACAACTAATGACTTTTAAGCCAAAAGATAGCATGCATTTATCATAGTATTGGTATGATAGCACATGAGTAATAAAATTATTAGCTGTTTTTGACTTTGTTCTTGATTAACATCAATGTTAACAAATTGCTCTGTTACCATGAAGTCATATGACCTCTATGACTGGTCCTTGTTGGCCTTCAGTTGTTTATATACCTTAGACCAATAACATTTGTATTGTGTAGGATCCTCACAGAAATATAGAACCTCAGGCTCAATTCACATAAATTTTGCATCAGTTTTAATCATGCCCAGATTCTGAAACATTTGACTGTATTTGGAATTTTGAGATAGTGTGCACTAGAGAGTGTATTACCTATCTTTTCTTAATTCAGGAAACTTCCAGGTGCTGAAGAGATGGTTCGGTGGGTAAGAGTGCTTGCTGTGGAAGTATTAAAAACAGTTTAAATCCCCAGCACCCACTAAAAAGTAAAGCATGCATGGCTGTGTGTGCCTGTAACCCAAGCACAGGGGATGGCCAAAAGTAAATCTTAGCTGCTTCGCAGCCAGCCACCATAGTCAGAACAAGGGATTTCTGATATAGTGAGAAACATGTCTCAGGAGAAAAGTTAAAGAAGATGCCTGTGTCCTCATCTGTCCTCTGCATGAGTCCACCTCCTCATATTCTCGTGCATACATCACACACATAGGATCTTCAGCTGTGTGATTTTGGTGATTATGAACTAGAGCTAATGTAGTGAGGTGGTAAATTAAGCTAAAGATGATAGCATAGAAAAGAGCTAACACTTCCAGATTTTGAGACCAGTTAAATTAGGCCTTGAGACAGCATTCAGTGCGATAAAGATGGACTCCTTCTTAATCATATTTTCCATTTCTATTTGACCAAAGGTGGTGTTTTCTGATACATGGGTATAAGCATTAGGAATAAGCAGCTTTTACTGCAGCACCTCTCCTTTCTAAGTAACCTCATAAGTATTTTATGATTGTGTATGCACATGTGTAAGTCACAATGTGCATTTGGAAGTCAGAAGTTCTCTCCTGCTACCGTGGGTCTTGGTCTTAGTGGCAAGCACCTTCACATACTGAACTGTTTTGTAACTGTCCCCATGCCCACAACAAGTTGTTCATTGTTACGAACACAGTTACATAAGTATTCCCTGTCTGAATAAGTAGGAAATGCTTCTCAGGATAAAAGAAAGAGAAATAGGTTTTATAAATCTCAGTTTAAGGATGCCTGTGAGGTTTTACCTTATATCAGTGCTTAGCTTACTAAACAAAATGCCTAAATGTATTATTACATCTAATCATTATGGAAAGAAGTTATACCTTTCTAGGATATAATACTTTTCCTTACCAACCTTTGACAAAAAGCACCTCATTTTGTAAAATATCTAAGGTGTAGAATAGCTAATAAGAATAAGAAAAACAATGATTTCTTATACAGTCATTGGGCACCTTGTCCTAACAAGGTATTATTTTTTTTAAGATCTCATGTGTTGAACTTGTAACATTTTTGTGTGATTGGCTATGTAAAACAAGTGCAGTTCTTTAAAGTTTTCTTTTGCCACTCTAGCATGAATGCCAACATCATCATTCAAAGAACAAGAAACATTCTAAGAAATCCAAAAAACACCATAGGAAACGCTCCCGTTCTCGATCGGTAAGGATGTAAATTGACTGTGACATTTTATCAAAATATTTGTGAGCATTATTATGAATGAATTTATGTGTATTGTTTAGGGATCAGAATCAGATGATGATGACAGCCATTCAAAGAAAAAAAGACAGCGATCAGAGTCCCATTCTGCTTCAGAACATTCTTCTAGTGCTGAGTCTGGTGAGTTTTTTGGGTCTTTTGTTTTGTTTTTTAACTAAACCGTGACATTTTGATTTCCTCATTTTCTTACCTTTTTTTTCTTTCTATGCTCTACAGAGAGAAGTTATAAGAAATCAAAAAAGCATAAGAAGAAAAGCAAAAAGAGGAGACATAAATCTGTAAGAAAGTTTCTATTTCTTAACAATTGCTAGGCTTTGATCTAAGAAAGGATTCATAGGGCCTCTCATCTAATTCTTTATAACCATTTAGCTTGGCACACAAGAACAGAATGTATATAGGTCTTTTGCCTTAATCCTTCATTAAAATCACAAGCTTCAATCAAAAGACATACACCAGCTCTAGATGTATATTAGGTTTACACAGGAGTCTTTCAAAAATGTTAGTGCTTGAGTCCTACCACAGGTGTATGCAATTAGTTAGATTGGCTGTTTTTGTTTTTCCTGCTGCCCACTAATACTTGCCCCAGTCTAACACAAAACTTTTATTTAAGCACTAATGTTTTAAATAACTTTTTCTTTTTGTAATAATTTTGATGAAGAATTATGCCCCTGTCAAACTTGTACATGACCTAGTGAGCAGCTTTGTTAGCCTTGTATATAGCTGTATACATAAACCATAGTTAAATTTGCTTGATGGGAAATGCACATGAGCTGAGGGTGCATCTTATTGGGGTTGTTGGTTGGAGGGGGGGTGCCTGGATTCTAAGGAATAAGTAGTTACACCGTAGTTATTCTTACCCTGTACTTACACTATGATCTAATCTGCTAGTGAGGCTTTTCATGGTGTTTACCCTATCCAAATGTAATCCTTCCTACTGGAAACACTGCATCTAACTCTTTCCCATGACAATGGAGAAATTCAATCAAATCTCGGGTTCAAAGTGCGATATGGTGGCACCCACCTTTAATCCCAGCACTCAGAGGCAAATCGAGGCAGATCTCTCAGAGTTTGAGGACAGCCAGAGCTACACAAGGAAACCCTGTCTCAAAAAAACCTTAAAAACAAATTACATTTTACCTCTCTAAATACACCTAACCTAATAAATGTGAAATTCTCAAATATTGCCTACATAAATCTATTTTTAACAGAATGTTATCAAAATTCTGACACGTTCATTTTTATTTACATAGGATTCTCCAGAATCAGATACTGAACGAGAGAAGGATAAAAAAGATAAAGATCGAGAAAGCGAAAAAGACAGAAGTAGACAGAGATCAGAGTCAAAACACAAATCACCTAAGAAAAAGACTGGAAAGGATTCTGTAAGTACCTTGAATTATGTGTTTCCTGTATGCACAAAAATGAAAGAAATGCTGTTTAAAACAGAATTGTTTAAAGAACAGGCTCTTTGTCTTGGGTCTGCTAACATTGAAGAAAGGATGAAATTCTCTTCACTGCTCCTCATGAGCTACCATCTATTTGAGTCTTTTAGATTTATATTTCTTAAAAAAAAAAGTTAACAGCACAAAATATTTTTCGCTTTAACTCAGAAAGAAAGATGTGGTCTGAATGGTGCAATACCACTAAGAAGTACATTGTGCACTTTGTCCTAGGTTTTCAAATTATCAGGGTTTCTCTGTGTAGCCCTGGCTATCTTGGATCTCAGAGATCTACTTGCCTCTGCCTGCTGAGTGCTGGGACTAAAGATGTGTGCAACTGTGCCTTGCCTTCTCCCTGTAAGATTTAGAAGGCTCAAATCAGGGTCCACAGTCATCTTGTTCATAACTCAATAATTTTCTACAATGTAATTTGATTATATCCAACACTTTTCATCAACTCTTCCCAGATCTACCCCATTTTTTTTACATCTTTTGAATGAATGTGTCACGACCTCCATAAAGTGACTTATTCTCTGTACTTACTTCTTCTGTAGCAGTCATTTAAACAAAACATCTTACAGGTGTGCTCCACTTTTCAAAGGGCGTATCTCAGAAATGATGCAGTATTAATCTTGTTTACTTAAATCTTTTCTGCTTATTTGCGCATAAGATTGCAAGTGTTTACCCAAAATCTCTTTAAAATTATCAAAGAACATACTGCCTAGGAAGTGAGCATCTGGCTTCCATTAAGTAGGATTGTTTCATATTTAATTGTGTGTAAGGAAAGAAACTAGTATATACAATTTTTCCTTGATTACAAATTTTAGCATAAACTGAAGTAGTACCATATATAATCCCAGTCTTTGAATTTTTCTCTAATGAGATCCAAGGAATACTTAATAACCCATTGTTGGGCTTTGGAGTTTTAAAACCCTGTGAAATGTGTTTAAGTGAATGAAACTCAATGTCTACTTTGAAATGTTTGTAGTTAATTTTTTTCTTAATATTTTCTGGGTTAACTTTAACTATAATTATGCTGAATGTCTTTGCAGGGTAACTGGGACACTTCTGGCAGCGAACTGAGTGAAGGGGAGTTAGAAAAGCGCAGAAGAACACTTTTGGAGCAACTGGATGATGATCAATAAATTATACCAAATATATGTTTATAGTATGATTTAAAGTCTAATTCAGACCAGGGATTATTTTAAGTTCAATTTACAAAATAACACTGGGTTTTAATTGTGTCACAGGAAAAAAAGTGCATTTATGTATTGTTATTGTGGACTTTATAAAAGCAAAGGAAATTGAAAATAACTTGATTCTGTATCAAGAATCATATTTTCCTACAGTCATAACTGTCTTTCTGTGACCCTTTCCTAGGGCACTGCAGGATGGATTAAAAGTGGCAATTTACTGATAGCTGCAGACGTCTTTACTTTGTTCTAAGTCATGAGGTGATTTGATTTACTTTATAGAAGTTGGATTTTGACAATGAACATTTTTTTTTATAATGTAGTACAAAAAAAGCACCAGCAACCCATGATTAGACTGCTTTTTTGTGCACTACTAAACTGGTTAAAGCCAACGTTATCTTTTATGGTGAGCTCTTAAGAAATGGGTGTTTTTGCTGGAAACTTGGTAGACCTTTACCTGGTGGTGCTAATGAGCACTGCTGTAATAAAGCCACCATTATTTTTTATGAAACATCTGAATACATTTTAAAAAAGGCTGTGAGGGCATTATTTTGAGCATCTATTTTGAGGTGATGTTTTAAAATAGCTAACATCAAATCAAATTGTAAATTACTTTAAATATATTGCCTTAAGGACCTACTAAAGAATGTGCCACCGAACTTTTGAGTGATAGTTGAAATATCCTTGTTGGGGGGGGGAGAAAAATCAATGTTGACTGAAACATTTTCTTTGAATTTTTAATCCAATCTTTCTCTTTCACTTTTTTTTAATTCCATTGAGGAGGTTGTAAATTGCCTTCCTTATTCACTGAGAAGTATTGAATCCATGGTACACAGTCTAAAACATTTCTGATTTCAATATTTTTGTACATTTTTATCTATTAAACCTTCTCTTATAGTGTGCACTAGTGTTTATTTCTACACAAACTACTCAGCGCTAAGGAAATTGTATGATCATTTACAAGATAATAAATCCCTGAAATTTTGTTTCATCCTTCCCATGGTAGCAATATTACTTTTCTTTTTTAATATTTATGAACATGAATTAGTGCATTTCAGGTCCTTAAAAGTGTTTTCATCTATAAATTTCCTATGGGATATTTTAGAAAGGCAATGGCTTAAAGATAGAATACTCTGTACGTGCTAACTTTTGAAGGTTAGTAATGTCGTTTATACTATTTTCCTTCAGTGTAGGAGGGTGTTTTTGTGTGTGTGTATGGTTTTTTGTTTTTGTTTGTTTAAGGATAATTTAGCACTTAGTCTTCTCTTTCATCTTAGGTGTTATCTTTGTTCTTTTCATTTGATCTCACTGAGATTGTCTCTTTCAAGCTGAGATTTAGATAAAACAAATTGTTTCATTAATTTAAGTGAGTTGGGACAGATCAGTACAACTATTTTTCCATCCTGTCCAGTGTTTTAATTAAATCTAGTGGCCACTCTTAAAAAACTCAAAAAAGGGAGATTCTTTGTTTCTAACCTTCTCCTTGCCATGTCATTTTCTGTTGTGAAATAAGACATGACTTTGAGTAAGATCACTATCTTTGAGAAAACGTTAAATAATCAGATTTCTTGCTTGAGTTTAGTCCTTCCTCTATTGTATGTTACTCAAAATACCTAAGTTTGGCAACAGAATTTCCTTGGATTTAATTTTCAGAGGTGCCAGGTTAGCAATAGTCAAGATTGTTAATGAGTCTGAGCACCTGATGTGGAGGTCAGACGTAGTCTTTAAATCATGCATATGATATTGGAAGGAAACCTGTAATGTTTCACAAGCGAAATTAGAATCTGTAAAACTTGCTTTTAAAGTACAACCTCAAGTTTTTAATACATTTGAATAAAAAGCTATTGATGTGTTTTAGCATGTCCTCAAAATAGATTTCTGTATTTATAATTTCTTCAAATTTTCAGATCCCTATAAAACATTATAAATTGCAAAATATCCCTGCATTAACCTATGCAAACCAGACATAGCAAAAAAAAAGTGATTATCTTGATTAAACAGATTTTTAAAGGCAGTTCTTGTAAATATTACTGTGAACAGATCAATATCATAACAACCCTGTTGATTTAAATAGAAGTTTTATATCAGTGTACTGAATTTTTACTGTAGGAAACTGGAAATGTAATATCATTGCTATAAAATATGTAAATCAAGTCTATTCCATTGTCTTCTTTTAATTGTCCCATTAAACAACTTTAGTTGTTAGAAAAACTTAGTGTGAAGATACTAAATCTTTGGATATTTTAAATCCAGTAGATCATGTTTCTAAATCTTAAATTTGGTAAGACATGATATATCTTTGAATACTTGTTCTTCTGAATCTGACTTATTCAAATGGGGAAGCATTTAATTTGTTTATACATTTCAGTTATGACTAGGACTCTAATGTTGAGACCTTATTTTTCTCAGCATCACTATTAAGCTTGCTTTAAAAATTAATATTGCGCAAAATCATGGTCTCAGAATATTTAATATTCTTATTTTCTCCTATTCCATCAATTTTATGTTGGGAAGATTTGTAAGAGAAGTTAGTATGGCCAGTTCAGCATGGGGATCATTGCAGTCTTCCCAAATGAATTTAAATATGTGACTGAACTATGGATTTTCTTGCAATGTTACTATTTTTTTTCAACATGTAAAGCTTTCTGTGCCTTCTGGTAAGTTTGATAAATGACTAGTCACAATTACTTCATCTTTTCGATTTTTCTTAAGTGGGATCTGATGTTGAATAGCTATGAAATGAAAGAGGATGGTCCTAGAGTAAGGCAATCCATTTAGAGTGGTAATAGCAACTAACAAGTCTGTATGTGGTTTTCTGTGAACTGTGTGTGGTCTCAGACTGTAGTGCACGGCTTTCACTCATTTCTATGCTTTACTAAGCATTTGCTGAATGCGCCTGCTTTTACTCCATGCTTAAAAGTTGATATGTACTCATTAGACATTTTGCATCCAGAAGAGAAAATTTGGATTCACGTTTTACGTAAGCATTCTAATCAGATAGTGCTTAGGGAAGAGTTATGAAAAATGACTTTAAGATTGTAGAATTTTAACAAACGTAATTTTTAAAGTTTTAAAAACAATCTAGAAATCAAACTAGACTAATTCCTTAAATATTTTTATATATAATATTTTTTTTTTGTGGAACTATGAGAGGCTTATGTTTTCTGCTGATGACATATCCCAGGCTAACAATGGTTATTCTGTTTAGTTCATCATTTATTCTGATATCACTGGTAGTCACACAAATTCCTTACCTGGGATATATCTCTTAATTAGGACTGCACCTGGCGCAGAGTAGGTACTTAACAAATGTGGCACATGTACTCATATTAAAAGGCTTAAACAGGCATCATTGCAGTTAAACCATACACTCAGAACTGATGCCTCATTCAAAACTTACAAAATAAGCCTAGCGACTGTGACTTAGAAAGTGCCCAAAGCTTAATGAGAACATCAAATGCTGACTTACAAGGTGCAAACATTTTAGGGTGTCTATAAAGAGGATGAGTCCTGGTAACATAGCACTCCGTTTACTGGATCTCACCTCAGATTAATAAGAAAAGGTGCCACATTCTTTGCTTAGCTATCCTCCATTTTAGCTTGTTTTTCTGCTCTAATTTCCTTAATAAGATGCTATCCTTAACCCTGCTGTACTCACAGCTGCAATTGAGTGGATTGTCATTCAAGGTCATCTTCTGTAATTGATCTTTGACAGTGATTACCCTAGTGCAATTAATGTTTACATTTCAGAGAAACAGGCCAGCCCACAGCCCTGCTCTTCTGTCTGGGGTATGGAGCAGATCACAATCAAGCTAAGCCATTTTTTGATACTATGCTGTGATTGTTACTAGAATATCTATTTGTTACTGATATTTTTTGTTTGTTTTTTTGATCCTGACTATTAACATTTTGGGTAGGTGTTAGTCTGCTCGCCTTCCTCTACAACTGAACAGAGGACTTACTCAAAAAGGTGAGTAATTGGGAAAAAGTTTCTCTTTTCTATGCAATCACCAGATTTTTACTTCTGTTTATATATTTTCTTGATGTAAAGGACCTCATAGCTTTAATAGTAGACCTTTTGTAAATAGAAAAATGGCATATTTTATTAAAAGTTGGATTTGTGTTGCCGTTTTTAAGTCTGCCCATAGCAGTTCTTTGCTGTGGGTTGAAGTGCCCACGACTCTTAGTGCAATGCTCACTTTACATAAAAAGTTAAACCTTACTCTCCCCAAAAATTTATCAACACAACCTCATGCTGGTTCTTTCTTCAAGTCTTTCTTTAAATCTTCACATCGAGAAAATGGATTCCAACAACTTTAAAGAGATGGAAAATGAATCCCAGCACTCAGGAGGCAGAGCCAGGCAGATCTCCCAAGTTTGAGGTCAACCTGGTCTACAGAGCAAGTCCCAGGACAGCGAGATCTACACAGAGAAACCCTGTCTTGGGGGGAAGACAAGACCCAAAACAAGAATTTTATCATATACTGAATAGACTAGCATTCTAAAAGTAGTCATCTGCTATTGCAAATTTTGCTAATTCTGCAGGAATTACCCAATCTTACAAAATGTATGTTGAACACCAAAAGCAAAGTTAGCAACCAGATACTTGGTTACATTTGCGTCCAGTAGAAATTGACTCAAATAGGTCATGGCATTACATTGATTTGTGTTTGTTTGTTCATGAACACTGGGTGAAAGCATACTTAATTCTGAGTTAGAAGTAGAGCATTTGCCTAACATGTGGGCCTTGGTTACATCCCCAACAAAAACCACTGATAACAAAATGCTCTAAATCTAACCAAATCTTTCTTTGAACTTTACTGCCATAGTTAAGATGTGTTAACATTCTAAATGTGTGGAATGGTTAAGATATTTTAAAAATATTAACAGTATCCCACAGTCCTTTGACCACAGCATGTGGGAAACTGTATGAGAGGCTCATGTTCTCAGCCTGGATGTACAACGTTGTATTAAAGTAATAAAGCATATGAAGGAGTAGTTTTTCTAAATATAAAACAATCAGTTTTTAAAGATGATTAAAGTCTATCAAAAAAGTCAACACAATTCAAGGATTACTGCATATGACAGAATAGTAGTGTAAATAGTTTATTTGCTCAAATGGCATGAAAAGACCAGAAAAGTAACATGAATTGCTTTCATAAAACATTTCTAATATTGCTAAGAAGCAGGACCATTAATAGACAAAAGAATATGCCAACATTACTGTCCATTTTGCACTGGGAAATGATCAATTTTTAAGCAAATGCACACCTTTGGAAAACAGCTGCTTTATTTGATAAAATGTCCAATATTCTTATGATCAAATTAATAGTCATCAAAATGAATGTTGACTCAACAAAAAGACAACAATTTTGGCATGTTCTTTTAAAACTATACATTTATGAATGTGCCGGTGGGTGACAGTTTAAAGGGGTCTGTAAATAGGCATACTACTGTGAAATGTGGTAGCTGACTCTTAAAATGTCCTTGTAGTTAAATATATATATATATATATTTAAAAAAACTATAAGTTAAAAGTAACATTCAGATTGTGTAGCATAGTCAGATGAGCATTTTTAAACAATATTTACAATATTACCCAGGAGCTTAGGTAGGAATTAAAGAGAAGTGTAAAAACCATAAAAAACTGCACCAATCTTATAGCAAAATATCTGTACATTTTAAAAGATCATATAACTACACATCCATGAAAAAGGGGACTTTCACCAAGGGGTTCACATGAACACAAGAAATTCAGTGGTTAAATACTATACAATAATTTTTACAATTAATATACTGATGTACCAACAAGATAAGCCAGAAGCAGAATATGTATTATGGGATAGTACAAATTTAGCTTCAGTCCAGTCTTTGACTTTGGAATGGATCAAAATGCCTTGCCAGTGAAGAAGTAAAAATAAGTGACTTAACCACTTAACCCTATCAGTATAATTTAAACTTAATGTGAATTTTCTACAGTCTAATTGGAAATTCTCATATGTGAGAAATACACAAAGCAGTTCAGCCTTGAAAACTCAATACAGCTGTATTGAGTTTACAAAAGGAAAAAAGACCTTTCGATTGTCAGAAGAGAAAAAGGCCAGGTTCAAACATTACACTAACATGTAATCTTGAATGCTTAGAGCTTGTGGTAAATTCTCCCTGACTAACAAGGCACCAATTTCTATTTTAAGGATTGACCCATAATGGTAATTTTAGTGCTACTTAATAAATATATTTGTGTTACTAAAAGCTGCCTCTAGCTCAAGAACAGTTTCTGCAATTAAGTCTTATACAATGTTTATGCCATCTTGCAGTCATACAAGTGAATGCCATTGTGCATGGTACCCTTGCACAGAAACAACATGAGACAAGACAGACTTCTAGTAACACTGCAGTTGCATCCGGTTTGTACTTTGCTGGGGCCAAATGATAGGACATTATCCTGTGACAGTTTCCTTCTCCCGTGTTACAAGTCCTTAAAAATACAGTTGATGAGTATGGCTCGAGCACACAATTTCTTAGACTTCTCAGCAAAGGAAGCCCATAGCAGACACATCCCTGTTATTTACAAATTACCAAGAAACCAGGGTGGGTCATAAGGAACAATCACAATAGCAAATAATGAATTTAATATGAAATTTACATTTTGGTTAAAAAACAGTAACATACTGATGTAAAAAGATTTAAGTCAAATTCTATTGCTTTGATTAATCTGAGCAAGTTATTTCCAATTTTAGGCACTTGTTAACAGGGGTTAAAAGGAAATTCCTATGTGTTTACTAAATCTGAGCCCTTAAGGAAATTTCAGCTGTATTGAAGGCTGCAGCTAAATGGTAGCACATAAAGTTCACATCGGCAGTTTCATGTACACCCTCTCATGAAGGCTATTCTTGGGGTCACATTGTTATTTCTGCACCATTAACGGAACGCAGGTTCTGATCATCAAAGCGCCGCCTCACACTTCGTCTCACCGCATCGGCTCGTCTGTATGGTTGGTTTCTAAGATCTGTAAAGAGGAAAATGCCAATGAAAGAACAGCAGCTTTAAATATGTCTTAGCAAGACAAAGCCAGTTGGCAGCCAGTCAAAGCAGCTTGAGGAGAGTCAACTAATGGGCTCTTCAAACCAAAGACATTTGCCTTTGGTATTTACAGTTTAAATAAGATGTAATACTGGTAGGATTCTGAGATTTAGAGATTTTCTATCATAGTCAATATCTCAGCTGGTTGAAGTGTTTCTGAGATCAGAAGCAACTACTCAACCTTCATGAGGATCTTAAATATCAAGAATGATTGCAATAACTATACTATAAAACTCACAAATCAGACTGGTTTAAATTTGTAGTTTTGACAAATATGCCAGGAAGAACAGCAGAAATGGGTTCCGTTGTTTGCTTGGTAACTGAGAACAGGTTTTTATGAATTAAAATAATATCTCACTCCCTCATTAGTCTTTCCTGCCACCTATTATGTTTGTGCTCCAATCAACAGGGAAAATGGGCCCTAGACCGAGTCTATTGCTAATGCAAGGCAGAATGCATGACATTTAAAAAGATAGCTATGAAGGAGTAAATGAAGCTAGTGCATTCTGGTTGAAAGAGACAGGGCTTTAGTGGGATGAAATGAAGTAACATGAATTTTAGGTAAGCACTCTTAGTATGAAGGCATGCTTTCATGAATAAGGCTAGTCTAGCATGTAGCCTTTGATGAAGTGAAGACATGACAAAACAAAAAAGCAGGTTTTTAAAAATTAAAGGGAGAATTAACATTGTAGACACACTAGACCACATTCTATACTTATCTTTTAAAATAATCAACCTTTAAAAAATCTTAATGCTTTACATAGAAAACAATATGTAAACATTTCGACAAGGCAAAAATGAGTGGGACAGACCTATCCTCTTGGGTTTGTTCCCAATCGGCTTGTTAGCTTCTAAGTCTTAAGTCACTGCAGATTGTGGCCCTTCCCCTATTCCCTTTCACTCTAACCAGTACATTCTAGTCCTTTCAAGGCCCTGTGGTTTGGGGATCCTCAGGTCAATTATTTGTAAAATTCCCAATCTTTCAAAATCTGTAGATCATCTTCCCTGGCCAATAGCCCCCACTGTACCCATTCAAATAAAACTATAGAATTACTAATTAACTTTAAGACCAATCAACTATTTTGCCAATTCATCACAAAAGAATGAGAAAGCCACACGATATTAATGTGAGGCACGAAGACTGGTCAGAGTCTCACCAGTATTACCCTTAACCATAAATAAAAACCATTGAACTGCATATAGAAAGGAGGAAGCTAAGTAAAAAGTGATGCTTGCCAGCTCTGTGTATCCTCCACCACCGGTGTGCTAGAAGAAATCCTTACCCTCGAGTGAACATTTGGAAATTTAGTGATATTATTCTTCTTTAAGGCTAAACAGAAAACAAAAAACACAAAATGATGGTTAAGTAAAAATGGGATGAAAACAGAAAGCAACTCAACTTAGTGTTTAACATTGCTGGGCATGTTAGCTAACAGAGGGCATGGGTTTTACTACAGGTTGTGTTAGGTGAAACAAGGGAAGAATGAGTGTCTTTCTACCCAGCCCTGACCACCTAGTTTCAAGCTGCTTTGAAGATTGGCTCCAGAAAGATATGTAGTCCAGCAGCAAACAGCCAAGCAGATGACAGTTCGGTTTGTTAATTAGCACTGGTGGGTAAGTACACTGGAGAGCAAGGCAACGACAGTGACATCTTTTGATTCAAAGACAAGCACATCTAGCAAATTCACAAAACATACCCAGTTCCATGTCAATCTCAGCTCAGAAGACAATGACTGTTGACAATGGTACTATGTAAGCAACTATGCAAAGACATATCTTTGCTTCTTTTTAAATGTAAACACTAAGCTAAGGAAATTACTTGGACAAATCTTACACCTTTCCCATTTTCAAGTGCATTGACAAGTTTTCCAATAGTGAGTGTGCTATGTCTCTGCCGCCACTCTCTGGCTATGGCCTAATCACAAAAAAAGTACTCTGATTTGACATGGAACGGAGTTACCAATGAAGGGATACGAGAAAGACGGTAGGGAGCTATTTACTCTTTGCTTATACCTCCTGCCTTGCATCTGCTGCAATAGGACATGACAGTGAATAGAGGCCACCTGCCTAGGTCAGAGTTGTTAGGTTGTGAATTGCTGATGTCAGTGTTTAGAAGATTTTATGCCGAAAGGCTCCCCATCGTAAAGCTAATATCGAGTTACAGCATACCTAGGATTATATAAAACACCCGAGAGACCCAATTTGAAGCTACATAAATGTAGCTTTAGAACCTTTCTAGTTTTCACACATAGTATGAATGATTTGATTATCTTAGGGCAGGGGGAGCAATACGTGCCATGGTTCAGGTATGGAGGTCAGTGGACCATTTGCCAGAATTGGCTCTTTTCTTTCATCATGTGTGTATTAGGGCTCAGTCTTAGCAGTCAGGCTTTGTGGCAGGCATCATAACTCATGAAGCCATCTCATTGTTCCCTGCCTCTCATTTTTCTGACCACTTTATGGAATATTTCATTACCATTTTAGCTCAGCATAAGGGTTGTGGTGTCTGTAAGCTTGTTAGGGCACAGTAAATACTCAGTAAACACTGGCCTAGGTAGTTACTGCTTGTCATTTTGCATTCCAAATATTAACCCCAGCAAGTGGTTCTATTAACTGTCACTCACATCCATATCATTGCAAGAATGTGGTATATACATATACTGCAAGTGGCAGTGAGTGTTTAGTAATGACAAACACAAACCATGCAGCATGAAGACAACACATGTAAAATGAAGACGATGGCATTCCATGCTAGCATTTGGTTGGTCCTAAGACACAAGGGCTTGGGGTGGAATAAAAGGTTTTAAAAAAAATCTATAGCAACCTTTTAATAGCGTCAGTTGACAAAGACCAATAGTTTAGTAATGGTATTCCTCAGTGAGAACAGGTTCGCAGAAAAACCGAGACCCACGCTTGGCGGTGCGAGCAGTAAAGGGCACAGTCTTCAGCACTGCATTGAGAATAACAGCCAGACAAGAAATGAGAGTAAAAGGCCAGGGTCTGTTGCATTAGTACATGGTTAGTGTGAGAGGAAAGATAAGCGAGAAGGCAGTATGTATTCCAGTTCACTAAAGTCTAGAAGGAAATCTGGAACCTGAAGGGTGAGGAAGCAGGAAGTGAAAAATGTTCCAAGGCAAAACTCTTCTGGGATACAGACAAATACCAGATATGTGGCTCGTTTTTAGGTAAGGTGGGGGACATTTTGGTTCTTTTTGTTCTTGAGGCAAGATTTGAAACTCATTCTAGTCAAGGATGGCCTTGGCCTCCTAATCTTCCTTCCTCTAGCCCCCTAAGTACTTTGATTGCAGGCAGCCTATGTCCTGAGTTCTTACTGTGTAAAGTTAGATGCTTCCCTAGTCTCAATTAAGCTTGCAGTGGCACTCGGGTATTTACCTTGATTGGACATCCATCCACTCCTACTCTTGCAGAGTAGAGCTTCCCCCATTGCAAAGGAGACAGGGGTGCCCTACAAGGGGTATTCGGCAAGCGACTAAGTACGGCATACTGACACAAATACATGTGTATGTACACTGAGAACAGACTGCCATTTCTACTAGTCACTCGTGCTTTAATAACAGGCAAGGAATTCTTTATTGCTTTAAAAATCTAACCTACATATTTACTTGATTTCCCTATGTTTAAGATGGTCAAAATTCTGTGGTTTAGTTGGGCGGTGGTGGCACACGCCTTTAATCCCAGCACTCGTGAGGCAGAGGCAGGCGGATCTCTGTGAGGTTGAGGCCAGCCTGGTCTACAAGAGCTAGTTCCAGGACAGTCAGAACTGTTACACAGAAAAACCCTGTCTCGAAAAAACAACCACAACAAAAAAATCTGTAGTTGGTTTTTAGAAACTTGACATGCCTATTCACAATGCTGAGTAAGCTAAAAGAAAATTCACGGGATTATATTTCTGAAAAACTAGAATTTGGGAAATACATTTAATAGTAAGAAATTGTTTAGTTATGCGTATGCTTAAAATGCAATGTGGTTATATTTTGGCTTTGTTTTTAAAAGGTGTAATATTTCCAAATGAAGTTATAGTTATGGGAAATGCCTGAAAAAGACCCAGCGACTATATCCTAAGGATAGCATGTACATGCAACAAGACTGATCGGTCACAGTTTACTGTTGAGGTGTATGAGGAATACCTGGAAATACATCATACGACTGTCTACACTTTAACATATTTTTAAGCCTTACCATATGAGCAAAATGCTTTAAGTATCTTAGCTGATAAACAGCATTCATGTGCAAATGAAACTGAAGAGAAATCATTTACTGCCACTGCTAAGCAGGCCAGTGGTCTAAGTATGCTGGTCAGTAAGAGGCTGTATGAAACCCTGGAGAACTGATTCAAAGAGAAAACATGAAGCTAGAAAAAAACTCAAACTAGATTAGCTGAGAGCAGTCCTCAGTTCTGAGCTAGGACCCCATGGATACATCCAAACAAGAGTACAACTTCCTTTTCGCCTTGTTACTTTAAATTAGTAAACAGGTTTTTAAAGAACATGCCACAAAAAAAAAAAAAAAAAAAAAAAAAAAAAAAAAAAAAAACCTACATTGCCTGCTGGTACAGAGAATGGATTCTCCTACAGTATTCCTATTAGGCAAGCACATGGAACCGGCCACAAGGTGGAAAATGGCAAAGGATGTCAAATCAAAGCCAGTGGGAATCTGTTAGGGAAGATGACTTACGGGTCCCACAGGTACAAAAGCGCCAAGATTGTTCAGAGTGTTGGACAAAAATGTATATCAAACTCTAATTTACATCTTGCTGCATAACTCTAAACCTCATTAACCCACAGCTTGCCAACTGTGAACAAAAGGATCTACAGTCTTTGTATGTGGCTCTACTTATGTGAGCAGTGTAATCACTACAGACCACAAAGACGAAATACCCTTTACCTGTGATAATGTCTTCAATGGCGCCATCTTTTCCCTCATATACATGTCGGTTATCTTTAACTTGTCGCCTTCTTAATTCCGCAATTAACTCTTGCTGCTGCCTCTTTGATTTATGGGAAGGAGACTGAGAAGAAAAGCAGAGACTGATGACACTCCAATACCCATCTAGACTTCAGTTTTATATTGAACACCAATAGCTTTGGAATTATAGGCATCCATTTATATATCAGTGTTAGGGATAAAACTCAGGTCCTGATGCATGTAAGCCAAGTTTTTTATTGCCTGAGCTCTCTTCTTGGTTTGATGTAGGCTAGGTTCTGTGGCCACAGAGATAGCTGATAATAGTCACAGACTTTTCTAACTTTGCAGCAAAAACCTGCCTTCCTTTATGGAATACTTCCTTCCAATGCTCCTAGCAAAGACGGCATTAATAAAGGTCAGTACCCATGGACACCATGGAGCATTTCCTGATTTAAAACCCTGATTATCAGATAATCAATCTTGTATGGCTTCTCTGAATATATAACTAAATTCTGTTTTTTTTAAAGATTTATTTATTTATTATGTATACAACATTCTGCCTCTATGTATGCCCCCACGCCAGAGGAGGGCGCCAGATCTCATTACAGATGGTTGTGAGCCACCATGTGGTCGCTATAATTGAACTCAGGACCTCTGGAAGAGCAGCCTATGCTCTTAACTACTGAGCCATCTCTCCAGCCCCTATAACTAAATTCTTGATCTCTATAAACTTGGAGATGCTTCACAGATACCCCTTTCATTCCAGAAGTAGTTGAACAAAGTAACAAAAGAAAAAAAAATTCTACATGCCAGTAGAAAGCGGTGATCAGGATTTTAGAGAGGCGAACTCATCATAGCCCTCTCTACTTTCGCTTCATTCAGGCCCATCTTAGAAGCAGACACTTCTTACCTTTGGGTCCTGCTGTTCCATCAAGGCTTCTTGCTCCAACAGTTTCTCCATGAGAGCTTGTTCCTGCTTTTTCCTCAGCTCATTTTCCTCTTCTGCTTGCTGGGGAAATACAAATTTAAAATAGAGACTGACAGTCACAAAAATGGAAATAATGACAGTTAAGGTTTCTTAAAGCCATTTGAACAATCGAGAGATCCTTCATTCCGCTCCAATTCTGTGTTTCACTGTCTGCATATGACAAGTCTTCAGACTGACAGCTGAGCTGCACCTCAACTAGAAGAACTTTCTTGATGTTCCCTGTCCTGTACAAATAGTTTCTGAGCCCTATCCCTCTGACACGGCATTCAATGATTTTCAAGTGAGTCTCAATTTCTTCTAGAATCTGCCTACTTAGTAACAGCTTCTCTAAAAGAAGGATCCAAGACTGATCTATTTTTTGCTGGAAAAAAAAAACAAAAAACATTTTGCTGGACTTATCTCCCATAAGGGCCATACCACAATGGGATTCTTGGCTTCTCACTACAACTCTCCAGATGAGTCAGAATGACTGATGTGAAGAGGAGAGAGAATGAATTCAGCTCTCTTGAAGTCTTCCTGCCCAAAAGTCTTCTGTTGAGCTATAAACTGACAGAAACGTCATCTGTTTGGTTTAGGGATCGAATATAATTGACAAGTTCCATTCTATCAGTAAGGTTTGCATTTTGATGTCTATTTCTCTCTTTTAAAACAAAGTCTTATCTATTCTTTGACGTGTGTGTGTGTGTGTGTGTGTGTGTGTGTGTGTGTGTGTGTGTGTTTCTCTGTCTGTCTGTCATGCTTCCTTTTGGCTCATAGGAAGGGGAAAAAAGGGCAGTGTTAACTTCCCAGTCTCACTGAATTTTCCATAGTTGCACCATGGCGAGAATGTTGTTCAGTGTCTGTAGAGCAAGGAAAGTATTCTGTGACATGACTATCCATCCTTAGCTCAGCAGCTAGGAGATTGCAAGGAGAAACTGTAAGGCAGAGGAGCACATGTGTAAACAAGCTTGACCACATCCCACAGATCACTGAGGACAGAGCAGCTTCTTCTTGCCTCTGTTCCATACATGTCCCAAATGAAGCCTTTGAGAGCAATCCCAGCACTTCCCATGTTTTATAATTTTTACATACTATTTCTCTTCCGACCTTAGGCTTAGAAATTTGTATCTGAAGAAATGTGTTTATAACACCTCACAGGAGCCTTCAGGGACATCTCTGCAGCTCTTCAGTATGGCCAGACCCCCAGGGGACCACAGAGTACCAGTTAACAGCAGCTGGAAGGCAATGGCCTTCCTCCCATCCCATGCCTTGTGCATCCTTATGCTAAGGAGACTTTCCTTACATTCTCAGCTACCAGACTGACCATGATTAAAGGAAGTAACAAAATAATCTTAGAGTGATAGGCCTGGGGGTGAGGGATCTCCAAAGCCATTAATTAGTCTCCACTCATTTTACAAAAATACTTCTCACATCTCCCATAGGTTTTTTTTTCCACAAAGGTATATATAAACTGCTCAAATCCTTTCTTTGAAATATTTTTCTTAATCCTATCAACATAACCAGTGTTAAACACAGAGAACTCCAGGGAATAGGGACTATTCTCAATATCTGGGTTCCACATTCAGAGTTTATTGTTTGGTTGCTGTGAAGAGACACTATGACCAAGGCAACTCATAAAGCATTTAATTGGGGACTTTCAGAGGTTTAGTCCAATTTCCTTATGGTGAGGAAAGTGGCAGCACACAGACAAATGTCAGAGTAGTGTTTGAGGCCTTTTTATCCTGAAGCAGAAGCAGAGAGAAAGAAAATCTGGGCCTAGTGTGGGCTTTTGAAACCTCAAGGCCAGCCCATATTGACACACTTCCGCCAGCAAGGCCCCACCTCCTAGCTTTTTCCTGACAGCTTAATCAATTGGCGACCAAGCATAGAAATACACGAGCCCATGGGGGCTGTTATTCAAACCAACATAGGAAGGACTGGGAGATGTGACCTTGTTGGAGGAGGTGTGTCACTGGGCTTTGAGGTTTCTAGGGATCATTCACAGTGGGCTCTCTGCCTATTGGTTTGTGTATCTAGATAGGAGCTCTCAGCTGGTGCTCGAGCTCCTGCCACCATGCCTTCTCTCTGTCATCATAAACTCCGGAACAATCAGACCAATTAAACTCTTTTATAAGTTGCCTTGGTCATGGTGTTTTATCACAGCAATAGAAAAGAAACCAATACACTTGGTGCATATATTACAACTAATTTAGAGACAAAATATACAGGAAGATATGCACAGGTTACATCATTTTATGTGAGGGAACTAAATATCACCGGAAGCAGGCATCACCATGCTGCTGAAACCAAACCTACAGGTACTACAAAACCACAATGCTTCCTAAGTGATGAGTTTCTAAAGTCTTCCTTGCTATTCTTTCCCAAAAGGGAAAATCTTGGGAAACAATTTTTCTAGTCACGTGATTTTCCCAACATCAAGTCCGAGGATGGGTCCAGATTTAAAAAAAGCCAAAGCTGAAGTCCTGTATAGCACCATCTTTTACTCCATAATATTGAATGCTAGTCTAAGAAACCCCACCACTCAAATCAGGTCTATAAACAGCACATAGGATCTCCTACTGACATGCCCTGGTTCATTTTGAAGTTATTTGAATTCTCTATGCCCTTCACCTTGTCTGTATGGGTCAACAGTCAATACTGGACAACATGGATGAATGGGGCATCTCCCCTGCTCCAAGCAGGTAACCGGTTGCCTTGTCTTTTTTGCTGAGAACCAGACATGGCTTCATGGAAAAACGAACCATCATGGGATAAGGGCCCTAAAAGCTCTCAGCCTCAGCAGGGCCAAAGAGGCCTCTGCAGAGGAGCCAGGCTACAAACATTTCTGGAGGAGGACACCTACTGGGAAAGTGGGCAGGGCTATGGGTGCTCTCCAACTTACCTTGTAGGCTTTCACAAACCGAACAAAGACAGGGAAGAACACGGAGGGTGGTGTTGTCTTGGGGTTTTCCCCAAAATACTTCACCACATCATCAAAGGCATCCTGGGAAGAAACACACTTTCATTGAATCAAGACATTAGTTCTGCTACCAGGACTAGAAGCTCTGGGGTAGATAAGTAAAACAAAGATGCTTGCCTTGGAGTCTGTGCCCCCGTGGGCACAGAAAACATTACCTGTAATACTTCACTAAAGGCAATCAGGAAGGTACAACTGCTGGACATAGAAACTCATCTCTAAGAAATTCTGTTTCTTCCCTAGGTCCATTAACTCCCCCACACTACACACACGCACACACAAAGAGCTATTTCTTTTATGAGTTTCCTATGGTCAAGACTCAACTCCTTAAACCACAAGGGCAGGAAGGATCTTGGAAGCAACTCTGGCTCTAAATCCCAAAGCTTTGGTTCATACTCCTTGCAATATCCTCACAGAAAAGGACAGTGTCTTCTGTGATCTACCTCAGCGCCTAGATCTATCATGATCTACCTCCGGTTCCCCACACGCCACCTCCTTCTCTTTGCTAACACGAACTCTCTTCTTTGCTTGCTCGTATATCAGAGGTCCTGGGGTGATAGAGGAGTATGAAGTCTAAGACCTACAGAACCTTATACTCCAGGGACCTTTCTTTGGGAGCCCAGGCCTGATGTTACAGAACTGAGTGCAAACGGATCTACGCTGGAAGGAATTTGGGAACATAAGAGAAGGGACAAACAGGGATTCTACAGAATAGCACAAAAGGGTGCACTTGGAAAAGGTACTTTCAAAGACAACAGGGGAAAACTAAACAGTAGCTACATAAGAAATTGACCTAGTAACATTATTCTCCCAGCCCAGAGCCTATGCCTCAGACTGAAGGAGTTCACTCTCATGAGCTACCTGAGCAATCTTAGCATCGTCTTGCAGCTTCTTCAGCTTGCCCTCGTTGTGAAGAATGAACTCTTTCAGTAGCGTGTTGTGGTCATGCATGGTATACTCTCTCTTGGTTAAATCCATTCCCCTCTGCAGCTCCCTGACATCCAGCAGGACATTTTCCAGGGAGACTGATGGAGAGAAAGCATCGAATCAGGATCACATCAGGAGAGGCAGTTCAACTGCTAAGCCAAGTTCTCGGGACTCTGTTTTACTCAGGACCCTTAGAGCTAATTCCAACCTTTAGTCACGGACAGCCTTTAATATCAATAATTCATGAAACGCCACTATCAAATACTACAATAAATTCTTCACATGCACTAATCCTACTCTTCTAGTAATATACTTTGCTAATGAGGAAAGGCAACATAAAGAGATTCTGTGGTCTGCCATGAGTCACACCGTTCAGAGACAGAAGACGGGATGGGAAAACAATCCCAGAGTCCACTTTTTGCGCTGGAGACCAAGGTTCCGCTGCATCCAGCCTATTGGTTTAGTTGTAGATTCAAACAAGCCCAAGCCTCTTACTTCTCTGGATGCTATTGCACTCCTGTAACTTTCCAGCAGAGGGCAGAATTCTACCGGCTGAACTTCAGTTGTATAGCCCACTAAGAACTAAGGCAACATTAGCTTTTTGTTAAGCCTTTCTTGCGTCTAAGAATTTGGGGTGAACCTTGCAATAGTGCTACCACCCAGAGCAGGCACACTCCCAGACTCTTATGAGCCACTCTCCCCAGAGCAGTTGGTCCCAGCTTTGTTTTGCTGGTTATTCATCTCTGCTCATGGATGGATTACAAATCAATGGGGTATGTTCTCCCCTTATTAGACCTGTACTGCTTTATTCCCAGGGCTTCCCCCAGGTTTGACCCCTAATACTTCTGACAGTACCAGCTACAGAGAACATACTCAAAACTCCTGATAAACAAAGGAGCAGTCCTACCTACATTAAGAGCATGTGTCAATCAGCCTGGGCACCATGGACACCAATTCATCCAGTGAGCATATCAATCTCTGTTATTATTTTTCCCCCACAGGCTTTTAATTTCAAAGGAAAATTTCCTGGTCAAACCATCTGTGCTGCTACTTAAGAAGGTAGTCTTGCTATTTGCTTTTCTTAATTGAGATTATACTTAATAACCTTGATTTAGGCAAAGGAAACCCATTCCATTCTGCTAGCTACATAAGTAAGCCCATGATGTGTCTTGTCTATTCCAGCCTGTTTGTAGCCACAAAACCATTTCTTCCTGCAGTTCAGACTCTATAGCTCATCATCGTATCTTATCCAATAGCAAGGAAACAGAAAGAATGATGGGCAGGCAATGGGTAAGGCATATCTCAAAGACCTGGATCTTTAGAGAGAAGGACGCTGACAGAAGGAGTCGGTGGCACCCTTACAATACATTCCAGCCCAGGAGGGCTGCCATACTGACCCTGCTTCCTGCAGTGGGTACTGAAGCGTTTTATCAGGGACTGACTCCCTCATAACTATGATATTAAACATCTCAAGGTAACACTGACAGCTGAAATTAAAAGTACCTGCAGCAGCCTTTTCCACATAATGAAGCTCGTTATAAAACAGAGTAACTTGCTGATACTTTTCTTTTACCACATTTGATATATAGTGCAACAGCGTTTGCTTCCGGTCTGTTGATTTTGTATCCAAGAGCTGGGAACAAAAGGAGACATGGGTTAGGTGCAAGAGCAAGGTGCAGGTGACCATAGTAAATAACCGAGTAAAACTGCAAAAAGCATTCCCAGTGGAGCCTCAAGATTCAATGGATTTCGTGCTCAAATAGCCTGCGAATGTCCTGACCAAGTATGTGCTAGGTGCCAGGGTAGACTGAGCTAGGAATACTTCAGATTTTCATCTTTCTTCCAAGAATTCTCCAAAGCCCTGCATCCGCCATCCATCTGCCTCCCTTCGCTCCGTGGGAAAAAACTCATCACGGTGTTACTGCTTCCGGACATGAAGAAGCAGAACAGAGATGAATGGTGGAGCCAGCAGCTGTATTGTGGCTCCACCCTTCTTCCCCAGCTCTGAGGACCCAAAGAGAGACAGCTGGCTCTGTGTCTGGGTATTCTGAATCTGTGACCTTACCAACCTCAGACAGAAAATGGTAAGGAAAGACCTTCCTTTGCACTGATTTGGTTTTTGTTTCTTTTAACTATTTGATACATAATACCTCGAAACAACTGCCTGCAATCAGAGCACTAGGCATTATAAATAAACTCAGTATGATTTTTTTTAAAATATTTATTTATTATGTATACAATATTCTGTCTCTGTGTATCCCTGAAGGCCAGAAGAGGGCACCAGACCCCATTATAGATGGTTGTAAGCCACCATGTGGTTGCTGAGAATTGAACTCAGGACCTTTGGAAGAGCAGGCAATGCTCTTAACCTCTGAGCCATCTCTCCAGCCCCTCAGTATGATTTAAAAGGTAGGGGGACACGCTTAGGTTAAAGCCATATATTACACTATTTTTTAGAAAGGACTTGAGAATCTGAGATGTTTGGTATCCTAGAAGGTCCTGGGACAAATCCCACACATTGATCAGATTATGATGGGGGGTATTAAATCATTAAATCAATACTGACATGACACTATCAATTAACCATGTCTTCCTTGACTTGGAAGCCACAGTAGATCTGTACAGTCTGAAGAGGATGCCATGGAAGATTACTTTACACTTTGTCCATACAGAAAAAAAGAAATTAAATATGTGCAACTATAATTTTCTAAACAAAATTATCTATTCGTCTGAAGTCTTTCCAGGTATTTAAAAAGCTAAGTAGTTCCCTGTAGTAACTGTTATCTTAAGTCGTTTTCCATCATACTGGAACTTGAGATTATTGCTATAAAATGCAGTATTCATAATTCAGTCTCTTGAGGAAAGAGTCATGGATAAGGGGATACTGAGTGAAAGGCTGTAAGTATCTGATCCTTCCTGTCAAATAGTGTTTCAGCAAATTTATACCAGCTCACCTTCCTGCACTAAGAGGATCCTACTCCAACCCCCCACCCTACCCCTGAGAATAGACCTCTCCCCCCACCACTCACCTTCCTGCACTAAGAGGATCCTACTCCAACCCCCGACCCTACCCCTGAGAATAGACCTCCCCCCACATCTCAGCCTCTGCAGCTGTATGTCCCATATCCCTTTAGTTCACACACCAGATCTAAACTCTGCAGTTTGAATCCATAAACCGCTCCTCGTTTGCTGCTATTCATATAGTTTCCAAGGGCCAAGATGATCTGGAAAAGCAAGAGAGAAAAGAAGTGTTCGTTAGGAAAGCATCCCAGGTACAGGCCAAGTCGGCTCTCCATGAACATAATAAGAAAACTGCACTTGCCTCCAGAATTTTCTTGAGCTTTTGAGAAGACTTGATAGAAACAGATGCTGCTATAATTGCGTGAAGTTGCTGGATTCCAATTAGAAGAAGGAAAAACAGGGAGAAGACTGTTAAGAATGGCAAACTAATTGGAAGCTAAGAACTAACTATACCTTAGGTAACCCTAGCATTACATATGCTCGTCTGAAAAGCTACTCACAGTGACAAGGAATGTGGGAACCCATGATCTGCAGCCAACCCAGAAGCCAGGTAAGATTTCAAGGTAGGAGTTCCCAGTACGCCACCTCTAATCACACACAATTTAGACTTCTAAATCACTAGAGATGTCCAAAAATGCAAAGAGTGGGGTGTGGTGGAAGAGCAGAAATATAATGTTCTCTACAAGTTCTCAAAACACGTTTTGAACAAATATGCTACTGTAAGCAGTAATTAAGGTTTTTTGGGTTTTTTTGGTTGAGAAACAGAACCAAGGACAAACTGATCTTTCTGACATCCCTAAGTTTCTGCCAGACTAAGACAAGGAAAGAGATGGCTGACTAATGTTTATTTCTTACATCCCCACAATCTACTTCAGGAAAGTCCTAAGAAGAAACATCCTCCGGTAAAGTCAGTGCTCCCAGGAATCTCTTGAGCCTGCTGCTCACTAAGGATATAGGGTTGTTTTTAGAAATGAGAAGCACACTTCTAGTCTTGCCAATAAGGAACTGGGTTGTAGAGTACTCTGTACTCATCTGAAAAGCAGAGGATTCTTCTAAACACGAAAACGGTATTTGGGGGGAGAATGGTCACATATAGAGATTTGGATTCACACTGTGAAAATGGGAGTTAAAACCCAAATGTAATCTCTCAAGTTCTGGAAGGACTCATTAGAGTCCATATTAGATTGAGCATAATTCATAGAGATGTACACAAATGAATGGCAATCTACTTGTACCCCTGTCCTGGTCAACTCACAGGAGTGAGCATCTGGATGCTTTCTGCAAAGTTCCCAATGAAGGCCATGATGGTCATCTTCTGCATGAGCCGCTCAATCTTACTGAACTGCATCATGAAGCGGTCTTCGTCTGACAAGTTCTCCACGGGCTTTCTCTCTCTCTCATAGAGCCGGAGCACTTTCACCTCATTCTCAGTGGGCAAGAACCTCATCAAACACTCAACAAAGTCAACCGGGAGTGTCTTCAAGTCAAACCTGAAACCAGCGCCAACAGGTCAGTGTTCAACCACCATCCAACACAGCTCATCTACCACCATGTCACTGGCCTTGGATTCACACAGCTGGACTGCTGAAGCCCCATTCTGGAGCTGGACCACATTGAGCGCCCATTATCCTAACTGATCACCTAGACCATGCTCAAGTAGGAGTGAGATCACCTTAGGGCTCCAGGTGGCTACAGCCATTAGAAATCAAGAGTAAAAAGCAGCATGCAGCCTTAGCCTGGAGCACAGGCCGGTAACGCAGTCCACGAACAGGGCTTTAGACTTTGGGAACATCTGATGAGTTTTGTAAGATAGTTTTGTCATTACTTTGCTATTTCTGGAGACAAAACTCAGTTAAATTCCCATTCTATTCAGATATTTTGATGCAGATACATATATTCCTTGAAGGAATATCAGTTCTTGGTAGTTCTTGCTCAGTTTGAACAAGGATTTGCTTAATTCCTATTTTATACTCCAGACAATCTTTATTCAACAAAACAATGGAATCAGCCATACATTAGTATGGCAAAGAAGCCATATGAGATTAAAACCCAGATTGCACACCATGTTTCAGTGTTGGAAAATAGGAAAGATTGCAGCAGACTGTATTAAATTATGACCTTGACCAAAGACAACAAAATCAGAGCAAATGATCTCTTAGGGTTAGGTAAAAAAAAATTATAAAGTATAAAATTATAAAAGTGATTTCTGAGAATATAGTATCACTGTCTATAAGTAGACTGGGAAGATTTTTTTTCTAGTAGATAAACAAAACCATTACCTTCTGGGCAATTTATAAATTTGAGAGAGAGAGAGAGAGAGAGAGAGAGAGAGAGAGAGAGAGAGAGAGAGAGAGAGAACGTCTTGTTTAAAATGACCAGGAAGTACTAAGAGCAAAAGAACTTGCATTCCTGTTGTCATGAATTAAAACATGCATCTGTATCATATCTGCAGCCAGCATTGGATTGTGTCATTGCAGGGATGCCATCAAATTTGGATTCATCAAATCTGGAGACCATCCAGATCCTCCAGGGAAAACCGCCACCTCTCCCTTTCCTCGGGATCTGCCCCACTCAGCCCTGCTCCCCTTTATGTGAGCACCACATATATAGACCTATATATAAGAGCAGAGCCAAAATGATAAATGCTGTCTGTCCATGCTAGATGTTCTTCTAGACCAGTGGTTCTCAACCTTACCAATGTTATGGTGACCCCCCAACCACTGTAATTTTGGTACTGTTAGGAAATGTAAACATCTGATATATCAGGATATCTGACATGAAAGGGTGGTCTGATCCCCAAAGAGGTCGCAGCCCACAGGTTAAAACTGCTCTTCTAAACTGGCAATGGTATGTGGATATGGCATTTCCCTGGGTACCAGCTGCTGCATTGCTTTCTGTTGTCATCTCTGCTCTGAGGAACAAGGGGAGCTCTGAAGTGTGGGTACCCAGAATTCCTCCGTGTTTGCACTTAGCTCTTGCCACCATTCCCATGATCTGCTGATTTGCACCCTTATTTTACTCCTTAGACGGAGCTCTCCGGGATCTATGCCCCTCCCAGGAACTTACACGTGAATGGCTTTGCATATCTCATCAGCTGTCTTCCCAGCTTTCCTTAGGGTGATGGCAAGATTTTTGGCTCTGTTTGCTTCTAATAATGTCACTTTACTTGATCCCTTCTGTGTTATTTTCTGCTTGCTTGAAGACAGATCAATGGCAGGACCTTGGGCTTTTGTTTTGAATATTTCCTCAAATTCATCCACATTTAAATCCTAAGGTGGAGAAGGCTGACATTGGCAAATTGGATCATGCGGTAAAACTAAGTCATTTCCCAGTTAGCAAACACCTCATCAGTTGGACACCCTCTTAAGCAAAGACTTTCCTTCTGTTGGGAGCTTATTCCTGTATAGCTGGCTGTACTTCTTTTTCTGTTGGGGATACCCCATCACATCCTATCACAAGGCCAGAAGTGAATGTCCAGAGAAGACTGATCCTAACAATCCAGCTCTGCTGCTACTCTCGATAGTTGGTTTACACAGACATCTGCCATAGGCTAAAGCCACGAAAGCTGATGGTCAATACTGAGTCCTTAACCAGCATAGCTCAGTAAAGGCTGTCTATAAATACAAGGGCGGGCGGGTCTGTGTCAGGCATTTATTTTGCAGCAAACAGGCGAACAGGACAGCCTCCTTTGCTCCGCGGCAGATGCACACTGGTGCACCTCTAGTTTATCAGCAAGGAGAAAGATACCTCTAGGATCCGCTCATCATCGATTTCATTGAAGACTGTGCCATTGATCTGATTGGGCTTCAGAGCAACCCAGTTAAACACTGGCATTCGGAACTTCGTCTTGATCGGCTTCTTAATTTTCACAGCTGAAGATGTCAGAGACAATGAAATTAAGTCGCAACTAGAACCCCATCAGCTGCAGGTACAATCGGACAACAGTCCTGCTAATGACCCTTTAACACTGGAGGAAGAGGGCAAGGGGGACCCAGGTGGTGATAACTATGAAGGGCACCTGGTCCTGGCCACAGCCATTCAAGGCCCCATTTGGCTGTGTGACACTGGACTATTATAAAAGCAGATGTACACACAGACGAAGTACCCATACACATAAAATGCATAAATACATACTCTGTCTGTATATACATCTGCCCACCAGAAAAGGGTATCAGACACTTGTCAGCTGCCGTATGTGTTCTGGGAACTGAACTCAGGACCTTTGGAAAATCAGTGAGCGCTCTTAACCACCGAACCATCTCTCCAGCCTCCCCATTCTCCTCTTTTTAAAGAAGTCAGTCATCTTTATCTAGACCTTGTCAGTGAAATGGCTAAATGTACTGAAACAGAGGGATTTATGGGATCTAACATTTACAGGCTAAAAAGAATGTCAACCCCTCTCATTTTGGGGAAAACAAGTTTTAAAAGATAATGGCTTACAAATTCTATAAATTAATTATACATCATAAACAAGGCTTTCAAACATTTATGTGTGTGTATGTATATATCCATACATCAGGCTGTTCTGGGTCCCTCACTTGCCCAGTGTGAGCCCCAATATCCACCATTATTATCAGGAAAGGGGAGGACAGAAGAAAACAAGGTGATAGCACCTAAGCTGTCATTTGGCAGCTACCTGCCTCCGTTGATATTCACCCAATAGGGAGACAGCCGGTGCCTCTCATCCCTCCAGAGTTACAAGGCCATTACAGAGAAGGAATGTCATCAGATAAATCCACACAGAAGCATGCAGAAACACAGAGACACAGCTTTTGCAAAAACAGGCTTTCTGTCACCAAACGTGGCACCCTTGCCCCTATATCAACAGGGTCAGATTCCTGGTCATACTTACTTTTGGTCTACACTGCCCAGGAGAACCAATGTCATCAACAGACAAAGGCTTTCTCTAATTGTGTTTTCATCCACAACGGGTGGAGGGTATCAGTAAGGGAGACAGATGATGGGACAGGTATCTCTTCAACCCAAGTAAGGAAATTTTTCCTGACTTCAGCTAGGCATAGGGTGTAGTTGACAGCAGGGGCCTACAGGTGACCATGACATACACTGTGACCCCAGGACACAAACTAAACAAAGTGGCTTTAAATGGGCAAGTGTTCCACGCAGTGAGACACAGACAGTGGGGGGATGTGGGTTCCTGGAAAGGTACAGCCAATGGTTTTCCCTTATTCTCCTTATTTCCTTAGAGCACAATTCTCTTCGAGTGGGAGGGTTATAACTGACTAAGAAATCTGAACCCTAAGAGAGAAACATTCCTTCTCTCAAAGGGAAGGAATGGATCACGGCCTGTGAATCTAGTCCCTGCCTAAAGGAGGAGCTACAGATTGAGCTGAAACACGGGGGCAAACCTGGAGTCACAGCCAGCCAGACTACCTAGAGACACAATGTCAAACGCAATGGCTCAAGGGAGGATGGAGTGGAGAGATGTCAAGGCACAGGGTGACCGACAGAACACACAGAGAATACTCAACACGCTTGGTGAGGAGCAACCTACAGAAAAGCTTGATTGGCCCATCTTTTGTGGAAGCAGAAAGAACAGAAAATACAAAATAGATATATATGTATTAGATACGGTTAGAGTCAAGTGGCCCAGCAGCTCACACACTCGTAGCAGAGAAGGTCATGCTTCGTGGACACAGTTCAGCAGCACAAAGCCAAAGACTCATTCTCCTGCCTTTGAAGACTCACTTTGTGGTTTTGTTTATATTTCTGTATTTCCCCCTCTCTGGGAGAAAGAAAAACAAAACAACAAAACAAAACATTTATTTGTAATGGTCCAAAGCAGCCATAATGAACTGTACTGGCTATTCCATAGGCTATAGACAAGTTCCTAATAACACAGAGCCAGTCACAGTTGAATAGTGACTGATTCAAGCTTAGCGGAGAGCAAAGGTCACCCACTGCACAGACAGCCTGCCTAGGAATGGAATTAGACTGTCCCATTAGACTTGGAGATGTGTTACACTTCAAGTGAATATTTCATGTGACTAAAACCTGCCTTATAAAATCCAAAGAATTCTCTCAACTAGTGCTGCTCTATTAGGACTTCCTCCTCTGGGACCCCACCGTGATTCCCCACTGGGACCGCTCCTGCACAGTGCGGAGTGGGGTATTCTGCCACGGTTGGCCATCTCAGCTCAGCTCTGGTTCTTAGTTCTCCTGAAACAACCTGCCAGGCCTCTGCATTCCAGAGAGAGAGAAATCAGTGAACAGATGAGGAGAGTAACTTACAAAATAAGCTTCAGTTACTATGCACTGAAAGCCAAATTAAGGATAAATATTAGGGAGATTAGGGAGCCTGCAGAAAATGCCTAATCCCAAGTCAGTAAACACTTAGAAGGGCTTTATAATCTTTTGAGACAAGATACATCCTGTAGCCACTTAATGAAATAAAGAGGACTTCTTCGATCCCACCTACAGAACTCTCCTTCGCTCAAGAACAGTAGAGACTTCTTCCTAGAAGGGTCCTGAGAGCAGCAGTCATAAACTGAGCACAGAGCTCTGTACCATAAATTTAAGACACGTCAGAATCAATAAATTCTAGAAATGAAGGAGTGGTAAAAGCTTAAGACAAAACAAAACAGTAAGAGGGAGCACGGCCCTTTGGAAGAAAGCTGCCTCTGCCTGCAGCTCATTCCCCTGCCAACAACATCGGAATTCTGTCTCAGCTCATGGTAAAGCAAGCGGACCGCTGAGCCACATGTTAGCTTTTGCAATGGAGGAAGCAGCAGCTCCAGGTGAGGCACAGTAGACACATCTCACAGAGGACGCTCATCCAGAGCGACAGGGAAAAGCTTAACCAGCAGCCCAGGTGCACAGGACAGCAGTGGCATCCACAGTCAGTCACCCAGAACAGCCTGGCAACAGAACAGACACCCAGAGACGGTGTGAGGTTTGTCATTTACATTCAGTCTACCGGCTCCACGGTGACTCTCCTCCACCTCTCCTCTTCAGAGGCACTAAAAGCTCTAGAAGAAAGTAGTAGCAGGGAAGACCTTGAAGGAGAAGAATCAGCCAAAAATTTATCATGAAACGGAACAGGCATCGGATTGGTGTCCTTGATATTTTCTAGATGTCAGGGTGCCAGCAGAATCACAGATCTGACATGAACAAATCTGAAAGGGCTGTGGACACTTGAAGAATTCTTGGTGGGGGGTAAGGGGTAGGACAGGGGTGCAGATAAAACTATAAAGCCTTTGGATGGATTGAGAAGAAGAAATTTTTATACTAAATGCTGTCATTTCGACTTGGATACTTCAGAAACAATCACAGCCTTGGAACTTGAGGCTAGCAGGGGAGGGACTCATAGTAACTGAGAGAGTTCAAACATGGGTGGAAGTAGACCCAGTACCACAGGGACAGCCACCTCAGAGCAGAGGGACCAGTACCACAGGGATAGCCACCTCAGAGCAGAGGGACCAGTACCACAGGGACAGCCACCTCAGAGCAGAGGGACCAGTACCACAGGGACAGCCACCTCAGAGCAGAGGGACCAGTACCACAGGGACAGCCACCTCAGAGCAGAGATGCCAGTACCACAGGGACAGCCACCTCAGAGCAGAGGGACCAGTACCACAGGGACAGCCACCTCAGAGCAGAGGGACCAGTACCACAGGGACAGCCACCTCAGAGCAGAGGGACCAGTACCACAGGGACAGCCACCTCAGAGCAGAGGGACCAGTACCACAGGGACAGCCACCTCAGAGCAGAGGGACCAGTACCACAGGGACAGCCACCTCAGAGCAGAGGGACCAGTACCACAGGGACAGCCACCTCAGAGCAGAGGGACCAGTACCACAGGGACAGCCACCTCAGAGCAGAGGGACCAGTACCACAGGGACAGCCACCTCAGAGCAGAGATGCCAGTACCACAGGGACAGCCACCTCAGAGCAGAGGGACCAGTACCACAGGGACAGCCACCTCAGAGCAGAGATGCCAGTACCACAGGGACAGCCACCTCAGAGCAGAGATGCCAGTACCACAGGGACAGCCACCTCAGAGCAGAGGGACCAGTACCACAGGGACAGCTATCCTGGAGCAGCACGACATAGTGTCACAGAGACAGCCACCTTAAAACACCTAGTAGCCCAAAGTGGCAACTTCAGAGCAGTGTTAGTGTGTTGGATCATTTTTATCAACTAGACACAAATTAAGAATCATCTTGGAAGAATGAGCATCAGTTGAGAAAATGTCTCCATTACATTGACCTGTAGGCAAGATGCGGGGTGTTTTACTGAGTGATGATTCATGTAAGAGGACCCAGCCTACTGCGAGCTGTGCCACCCTGAGATCCTCATATAAGAAAGCAGGCTGAGCACGCCAGTAAGCATAATTCTTCATGGCCTCTGCATCACTTCCTGCCTCTAGCTTCCTGCTTTGTATCCCTGCCTGGATTTGCCTCCACAATAAACTGTAAACTAAAATAAACCCTTTCCTCCATTTGGTGATGGTGTTTATCACAGCAATAAACAAACGCAAACAGTCCGCCTAAGAGGAAAGCTGCCTGGTGACACCAGGTGATGACCCAAGAGCAGGTTCTCAACAGGGACGGCCACCTCAGAGGAGAATTACTTAGCATCACGGGGACAGCCACCTCAGAGGAGAATTACTTAGCATCACGGGGACAGCCACCTCCAAGCAGGGTTCTCATTATTACAGAGAAAGCTACCCAGTATCAAAAGACGACAACCTCAAAGCAGTCCTCAGCACCACAGGACAGCCAGCTCAGAGCAGAGATCCCCACGGCACAGGGCAGCTCCCTCAGCACAGCGCTGCCCTCTCATAGGGACAGCCACCTCAGAACAACTCCAAACTCTCGGAGACACTCTAACTAACATGGCTCAGTAGTAAAGAGTAAAATTTCATTTCCAAGGGTCAAAAGTAGTAACTTATTTGAAGGCGTTAGAGCAATTCTCTTCCCCTCTCAGACCTGTCTCCCTTTTATTTCTGGTAAAGCGGGCACACCTTTATGTCCTGGTGAGCAGGAAGACATGAATTACTTGGAAGCTTTTCAAATCCTAAAGAAACGGCTGTTAGTACCACTTCCCCTAGAAGCTTAAAACTTCTAGCAATTTCTGACACCTATAAATGTTCAGAAAGCACGCCTACAAGCCTCTGTGGGCATTTACTCATAACGGCCTGTTCTCTTTTACAGACAGCACTCCAAATACCTTACAAAAGAATAACACTCAATATGAGCGCCTGACTCCGAGCTTTCGCCACTGTAGGGAAAGACAGGGGAAGGCTGGGTGACGAGGTCAGAGTGTGGCAAAGGCTATGCAGAAGACAGCGTTGCTCGTGTATGACAATCTCCCCTTCACTGACTATGTTAGCAGGGATGTCCTAAGGGGTGTGCACAGACAGAAAAGGATCTAATCACTGAAAGAGCAGCTTTAGCTCTCCAGAGGGAGAAATCAGGACTTCTCAATCAAGTACCTGCTTTCACCCTGTGTTCTCACCTGCTAAGCCTGAGTTGAAAACTACGGTGGGTGAAGAAGTCCCAGGCAGCGGGGGTGCAGAGGGAGGTGGGGGTGGTGGTGGCAGAGGTGGAGCTGGCACAGTCTCGGTCGCAGGGCCCGGGAGTGGTGGGGGTGGGGGTGGAGGAGGAGGGGGTGGAGGGGGTGGGGGAGGAGGCGGTGACATAGGCGGTGACGCTGGTCCGTTTTGCGCTGGAGAAAAGAACAAAATGTCATGTGCATATAAAGCATGAGAAAATGAGGTTCCAAATTCTCCAGGCGGCTCATCGGGGAATGCCAGTTAGATCCTGGGAGCCCACATAAAAGTGGGGTGACTACTAACTCCACACAGGTGGCTTCTGATTTTTACAAGCATAGTGTGCTATATACACACACATCGCTCATACATAACGCTAAGAAGCAATTAAATTTTTAAAATAAAATAAAGCATGTGGAAGAAAAAAAACTACTTAAAATGGTAAACATTTCCTTACTGACAAATGGGAAAACATTATCACACGAGCAACATGAAGATTCACAACCTTAATCTCCAATCGTAAACCTTTGTTCTAACTTATTGCATCTTCCTTATTATGGGCACACAAGGGCAGTGCCTGCATAGGGCAGAGGCAACAGCAGATCCTCTGGAGTGGGCAGTTGTGAGCCACGCTATGTGAACTGAGACAAACTCGGGTTGTTGAGAAGAGCGGTGCCTATCTTAACCACTAACCATTTTTCCAGCCACTCAAGATATAATATTTCTTAAGACAAGTAAAAGCACACACGAAGGCACATCTCTACCCCGCCCCCAGGACCCCTTACCTGCTTCGGACATGTCTGATGATGGAGGTAGTGGTGGGGGAGGGGGCAGTGAGGCTCCTGAGGAGGTGGTCCCTGTAACTGGTCCTCCATAGTTACCCGCTGCTAGTTCTGACCCCATGGGCAATGTGCCAGAGACCACGACTGGCAGGATGGCAATGTCCCCATCCCCTTTCTTCTGAATTTTAATGGTCCCTTGTTTCTCCAGTTCATGAATCTTTTTTTCCAGGGTAGACTGTCTTTGAATAGCTTCTTCTTTTTCTTTGACCATTTTCCTTAATGTGTGAACTTGGGTATTTGCATCTTTGTAGATTTCCTGCAAAAGAGATCACAGTCAGGATTTTTCCCCCTTTGGTTTCTTTTTTTTTTTCCAAGACAGGGTTTCTCTGTAACTTTGGAGCCTATCCTAGAACTAGCTCTTGTAGACCAGGCTAGCCATGGTCAGGATTCTGACTTCACAGGACATTCCCAGGTACACCAACTGCGGAAAACAGGTAGAGAGAGCACATGCACTCTGACATTTGGGGAAATCTCTAGAATTCAGCCAGAACATGTGGAGTCCCAGTAATTACCAACTCAACTAATAATGCATGCAATGTATCCTAGCATTGCTATTATTAATGAAGTCCTTTCCATTTCCTAAGTGGAGCTAACTTCATAGGCAGAAAAGAACAGAGCAGAGATAACTTTATCCCCCAAACTGGATTTGGAACATCCCACGGGTATCCTGGCAGTTCGGCATACTCTTTCACTAATTATAAAATCTATTTATAACTCCTGGATGCACATTAACTAATAAGAGACAAAGGGCCCTAAATCAGACTTTGGGAGAAATAAGACTAGGATTAAAACCTCTGCAAACGCTGGCCGTGATGGTGCATGCCTTTAATTCAAGCACTGTGGAAGCAGAGGCAGGCGGATCTCTGTGAGTCTGAGACCCAGCCTGGTCTATGCAGTGGCTTTTCAGGTCAGGCAGTGCTACATAATGAGACCCTGTCCCAAGAAGACAAATAATAAATAAGCAAGCAGGCAACCTCTGCAAAGCCTGCGGTGATCCAGTCATGAATGATCAGGAGCTAGAGGCATGGCTGGATTTCTCTGGCCCTGATAAAAGCTCCTTGACTAAGTTTAGGACAGCGATGGCTAGAATATTTTTGCTTTGGTGATGCTTTTAAGAAAACAACCCAAAGCTTCCCACAACTAATTACTTGTCTTTCTCAAAGTTTAGAGAATAAAACAAAGTTAAATTCAATTCAAAGGCTGTCCCGGCTATTCTGGTGTGAATGGCTCTGTGGAACTGAACTTTCCTGCTGGGCCTCGCATGTGTTATCTCTTCCACAGACCTGGAAACATTCTCCACACCTGTCTGTCATTAATAATCTATGTCTGAACTTGAATGGAGCCCATATGCCATATCAAAACTTGGTCTTGATAGTATGCCAGAAAATAAATATGCAAAGCTAACTGTAGGACGTGTCAGAATGCCAACAGCACACACAGCCATGATAACCATCACATAGAATGTGCCATCACTTTAACCAAGGTGTGAAGGCCAGCCATGTGCCTGAAAGGCCTCCAGGCATGTCGGTTGTGTGTTCTACACGGTGTCAAACACATGGATGGTACTCCATAAATGCCAGATACTTAAAGTAAAATGAGAGTAATGCAAAATCAAATAGCTAGGATTGTCTGATAATTAAGCCGCACTGGATTTTGTTTTTTGGTACCTTTAGGTCTACCCTGTGTGGTGAATTGTTTCCATAGTAACCAACAAATCTGGTTTTGAGTAAAAGCAAAGTAAATAAAATCAATGAAGTCTAAGTCCTAATAAAAATAAGCAAGTGAAATGAATGAATCCATGCTTTTGCTTTTATTTACAACTGCATGGAGGACCTACAGAACCAACTCATCCTCCCCAAGATGGGAAACCAATGTTGCTCCCAAAATTTGTAATCGGGAAGTACTGAAGCTGGAGGTTTTGATTTCGCACACATGTGTACACATACCTTATGTGTACTTTTGAGTGTCGCCTCTGAAATGGTTGCAATAAATACACTGCATCAATGCATTGCTCTGGAATGAACCTGCTCCACACTGGACCAGCCTCCAGCTGGAGCGCCATGCCTATCTGAGCAGCTGCCGCCAGCACACTTACCCGGACAACATCCAGTTCCTTATTCCTTTGCATGAGTTGCTTTTCCAGTTCAACAATCTTGGACATGGCTTCATTCTCCGTGTCCTGCAGCTTTTCAGATAGCTGTGAAATTGTGACGAAGAAACAGAAACATTCTAAGCAGGTCATTAGGCCTTTGGAATCACACATCCTGGCAAACTACAGTCTTGCATATATTCTACAGAATATATAAATTCTACATATATTCTGAGAACATTAATTTTTTATTCTATTTTTATTTAGTTTTTATTTATTTATTTTGGTATTTCGAGACAGGGTTTCTCTGTAGCTTTGGAGCCTGTCCTAGAACTAGCTCTCATAGACCAGGCTGGCCTCGAACTCACAGAGATCCGCCTGCCTCTGCCTCCTGAGTGCTGGGATTAATTGTGTGCACTACCACTGCCCAGCAATTTTTCTAAAACAGATATGATGCTTTGATACAATCACATTTACAACTATTTGCATAGAGGAAACCCTAGAGAACGCAGTCCTATGCTTGTGCTGCAGACTGCAGCTTCTCCCAGGGTAAAGGAACTAGGATGAAGAACACTTAGCATCTAGAGTCCCCTTGACGAGGAGAAAAGAAACAAAAGCAGCTGCATATTTTATCCCGATGCTTAGATTCATGTTCATTTTTTAAGTCCTCAGAAGAAAATCTTGTTGTTTGACACAGGCTTGGCCTCCAACTCATGATTCTCCTTTTCCCAGCATCCCAAGTATGGGATTATAGGAGTGGACCACCACACCTGCTGTGTCTTCCGACAGGGAATTCTAAAGTAACTCATATACCGAGATGTAATGAAAGTAACTTTAACATGACTCATTAATTGAAATCTGAGTGAAAAATATCACTAACATCGATATTTTTGAAGTAGGAACGAGCCAAAGAATTTTCTATTTCAATTGTCATGTCTGATCCTTGTATTTTATTTTATTTTTTACAGCACAAAAGAGAGCTATTGACCCAGAGGGGCAATCATGGAATTGGGGGACTGCCTGTGGATCAGGCAAGGACTGAGAGCAAGCAACGGGTGTTGTTTCCAGCAGTATTTTTTTTAATTGGAAAACACTAATTTTTATAGCTTGATCCTGAAGACATTGGTTTCTATCAAAATGAATAATGTGTACGTAGCCTCCATAAAATCAGTACAACAGCCCCTCCATATCTGAACATCACAGATCTCTGTGTGGACTCACAGAGATCCACCTGCCTCTGCTTCAAATGCTGGGATTAAATGCATGTGTCACCACTGCCCAGGGAAAATAATATCCTTACAAATAGAAACAATGCACCTAATAATTAATAAAGAACAATTCTAATAAACTCATGACAAGCATTTTGTTTTCAAGAGCTCAGAGCGGTACAATACTTCCTCACGTGGATAAGGATGAGGCCCAAGGTGCAGTACTGGGTGAGGGAACAAGAATTTAGGCCTCACAATGTCTGGGTTTTTAAGAAATACTGCTTTCTTGAATATTAAATATGTTAACATCTCAAAGCTTTTTGTTTCATATTAACTTGTGGTTAATAAATTTCTGTGAAAGAAAATCGGGACCCTGTCCCACTGTGCAGTTGACATTACACCAGAACTTGCTTCTTCAAAGACAGGCACAGTTGACAAAGCTGAGCGCTCTCCTGTAAAATGTCTGCAGTTAAAACAAACCTGACTAGAACCTGAGGCATTCCTAAGGAAGGAAAGAGAGTTCTGTATCAGAGACATGGGATAGTCCTGTCCCTCGGGCTTTGACGGCACTCTGAGAAAGCGTGTCATCTCAAGACTCCATTCAGGACAGATTCCTTTTTTCATAGCTACCACACCCTTACACTGTCAGCCACCCTACTCCTGTGTTGGCAACTAAGAAAGCCGGCGTATTTGACATGGGGGAGACGGAGCAGGAAGGTAAGAGGGAACAAGGAAGGGTTTCTCCTGTAAGACCCATACCTTCCTTCTTTAAAGAACCCAGAGGGAAACTGAGGGCGTGCTGGCCCAGAAGTTTCTCGTTCCTACACTCCAAATCCCTTCACTTCCTACCACAGAAGTGAGCACTAGCTCACCCTGGACCCCAGGGCACTTTCGTCTCTGAGATGCCCTTACGTGAGAGATGTTTTCTTCCAGTTCTTCTACCCGCTCCAAGGCTGCGTTCTTGGTTTCTGCATCTTCCAGCAGAGCCCCCACATCAAACACGTTGTCTAGGTAAGCCTGAATTTGAACTTGCAGCTTGTCACTCTCGGTGTGTTTCAGCTTCTGAAAAACAAAATGCCAGGACAGTATTAATTTATTTGTGGACACAGAACGCAATTACCCAGCCCTCTACTCATTCCATTGCAAGGAGCCTACCCTTCCGCATCAGAGTTTAACACATCATCCAGAAGAGAATTACAGCATATCCCTAATGAAGAAGGTATGACCAGACTATCTCCCAGATACACACACACATACACATACAAACTACATTATATATGTACATATAGACTAACTTACCTCAATTCCTTCCTACTCTAGCCTAAATCATTCTTACCTAGGTAAAGTCAAGGCCACAGAGACATTGAAGGAGCATCTGAAATGGAATAGTTACAAGTCCTGTGAAAACTAAGGGGTGTCCATGGAGAAGACCGCTGTGGGGGACATCGTACCAGGATGGAGACCACTGACTGGGGGCAGAAGACAGTTAGCGAGGAGCTAGCAGTTGGAGTCACGCTTGCCTTTGGGTTGTTTTAGTACACATTACCAGAGCTCACCCTGCAGGATTCCGTTCCTAAGATAGCGCCTCGCATGAATAGCTCAGGGCTCCCCAAAGCATGAATCAGAACGGATCTTCCAGTCCACTGGATCCCAGATGAGGGAGCCTGAAGCACCTCAGCGCGTTATTTCTCAAGAGACACTAGAGGCTGAAGAAATCCGAGCGTTCTCCCCTGAGAACCATGCGTTATGATTTCCTCTGGGAAACCATGGAGCTATCATATAGATGATGCCAGTACGTTAACGAACATATCAATGACCACCGGCAAAGAGGGCTGCCTTAGTAAACAAAATATTTATATATCAGAGACATATAATATTGTTTTTCTAATGATCTCTGCCCATCAGGGTCCAGAACCAACAGAACACAGAGAAGTACAGGGCTGGGGGTTGGTACCTTTAAGAGAAATTTCATATTACATAATTTTAAAAGAACAAACAATTTTTCTCTTAGGTTTAAACTGAAATCCTACAGTTTAACTTGTTTTACTTGTAAGGAGAGTACATTGCATCTTAGTTTAAAAGTCAGACACGAGAAAAGAAGAATCTAGAGCTAGAAAACAGTGAGCATCAGAGAAGCAGCTACATGTGCCTTTCCCAAGATTCACAGTCAATAATGGATGTGCACCAATGTCATCCGCTGCCATGACAACCTAGAGCCCAAAGCAAAATCTCACAAAACCGAACCTGCAACACTGATAGCAATTCATAATCCTGATTCTTGTTCAAATCCTGCAACTTGTGGAGCCTGTGAGGAGAGAGGATAAACTAATTTCGAAGCCTGCCAGGGGTGGTGAGGGGTCAATACATTCTGCACCCCAATAAAGTGGGTGCAAAGTAGGTAGTTTCCTGGCTCCACACCTAACAAAGATGAGCAGCTAAACACTGGACACAGCCAAGGGAAGGCGTCCCCATCATCTCCATATCAGGAAACAGCCTGGCGACTTAGGTCAGCAGGCCCTGCCCCGCCACCAGTGCGCTTCCGAATCCAACTGAACCGTTCTCGTGGGAAAGGGAAAACCAAAGCTATCTGACAAAGAGGGGTGCATCCAGTGGACACCAAGGTCCTGGAGGTCATCCATGAATACCACATATGCTTTCTGTTTCATACTGAGGAACTTCAGGGAACTGGCCGGCACGTCTGTGAGGCAGCAAGAGAAAGAAACAACTCCTTCCTCCCAGGGAAAGCTCCAGGAGGACGGCTCTCGTCCGTTTCCTCATCACACTTTTATGCTCTAAGCGCTAACTCATTCTACTGCGCTCTTGGCTTGATCTTGCCTGCTTGAATGGGGTCCCAAGAGTGCCCCCAAATAATATTTTTTTCTAGTTTTGATAAAGGATGCAATGAGACTTGACCCAGACAGAGCTCGAAAGCAAAGTAAAATTGCAGCAGTGCTCCCAGAGGCTGCCTGTCTCCAGAACTAAAGGCTGCAGGCAACGGACCCACAGATGTCCCGGGAATTCTGGAATAATCCAACTCTGCTGGCAAACCGCGCATTCAAATTGGCTCCCTTTAACTAGCACGGCAATTGTTAACCACACAATGCTTTAGGTATTTTGCAGTTACTATGGAAGAGAATCTCTGAGAACAGGCAATAAATCCATTTTTTTAAAAGACACCAAAAAAGATAGTTATACTCACATCCAGGTATTCATCCAGGGCTAATTTGGTAAATTCATATTGGAGGTGAACTCTGAAGTTCATGTCTTCTACCGAATGAACTACAATATTAATAAACTGCATAGAAGCCACCTGAAATGAAATTTCCAAGGGGTTAAATCAGTTCAAACTGCTTTCTCCCAATTTAAGCATATCCAGAACATTTGATTTCACAAGTCTCAGGCTATGCCAATTCCTTTTTCTTTAGCGTAATTAAATCTTCATTCATACACACACACACACACACACACACACACACACACACACACACTGTGTATAAGTGGAGAAATCAGTAAGAAAACAAGCAAGCAAATAAGAAGGCCGCCATCCATTGCTGACCAGCTATTGCTGTGATGTGATGGCTAGCTGGCTAAGGATTCTGCTGTAGGGGACTCTTCTACACTGACAGCTTATGACCTAGAATTGCAAGTCAGCAAAACCACTTTCTGTCCTTGAACTCACGCTATAGACCAGGGTGGCCTTGAACTCACAGACCTGGTTGCCTTTTGTCAGATCATTTCATCACAGCAACACCGGGAACTAGAAGAGTTGTGTGCTGGATAGTTTTGGAAGATGCATGAATTCTCTTAGTGGAAAGGGGACCCTCCTAAAATTATCTTGCCAGTTTTTTTTTCACTTCTTTTCACCTATGTAATAAAAAAAAAAAAACACCTGGGGCTGGAGAGATGGATCAGTGGTTAAGAGCACTGGCTGCTCTCCCAGAGGTCCTGAGTTCAATTCCCAGCAACCACATGGTGGCTCACAACCAACTGTAATAGATCTAGTGCCCTCTTCTGGTCTTCAGGCAGAACACTGTACATATAATAAATAAATTAAAAACTAATTTAAAAAACCACCCACAGAAAAAAGTTTCATGCTACATTAAAGGGATTTGTACCATTTAATATGGGGAATATATTGTTTGGGAAGCTGGAAAGTTCAATGGAATTCCCAAGGAAGTTTATCAAAAGCCTTTTTCTGGAGCGAAATAGAGTTAGACTGTTAACGTCTTTCAATGTTGCTTCTGTGCAGAAGTCTACATGATCTCCTGAGCTCCATGATAGCCGACGAGCCAAGGACAGCACAAGGACACTACTGTGAACACAGCACCACACTGTGGGCTGTGAACAAGGCCCTTAGAACCTGGACACGGGAGGAAATGAAATGACAGGAAATGGCTTCCAGTCTGTTTACAAATGGCACAAGTGTTCTAAGGGACTTACGCTAATTCGAGCACAAAGTCAAATGACCAGGTCAGCAGGCATCATAAACGAGTGAGGTGGGCAATCCACGGCACAAGTTACAGAGAGAGGACTTATCTTTTTAAATAAACAAAGGGGCACGGGCTCCTTGGCTGTAGTAGTTAATACTCCAGCAGGCAGGGGGCAGCCAACAGCCAATAGGGAGGTACTATATATGGTAAATATTATATAGTTGGGTACTTTTAACTTAAAAAAAGAGCAGACATCTATTTTCATGTGCCATACCTAAAGATTTTCACAGGAGAAACGCGTGTATGAATAGGTGCACACCCTGGCTATGGGCTGGCCTCCGCCTTGGCTCTACCAGAACAAGAAAGTTCCTCTTGAGAAGTCATGGGAGAAAAGCTGGCAATGAGCCAGTGCCCAGGGCTCGCGGCACCTATCAACACCTGAGGCCAACATTACTCTAACACATCCCCAAATTCTAACAAGAATGAAAGTCACGGTAAAAGGGACACTTGGTTTTACCACTCCACATCTTAAAAATGAAGTATTCACGCTGGAAAAGCAAGTCTCACATCTAAGGGAAGAGAAAAGCTCTAGAAAGGAGTTTACCTTCCTGAGTTTAGAAGGGGCTGAGGCTCAGACACACACAAATCAGAGGGACTTTTCACACAACAGACCTAACGTCTCTACACACGCTACACTGGAGTCACTGCAGTGGTTCAATGAAAACGTGGCTTAGCATCCAAACCGCAGGCTCTGCATGTGACAACTGTTAGGATGCCTCTTCTAGAGGCGAAGTGATCTGGAGAAGGAGCTCCTGGATCCAGAAGTTTCCTAAAAAGACTGAACTAGGTCAAACCTGTAGACAGGGGTGCACTGGAAAGGAATGGCTCAGGACGCCTCATGAGCAATTCTGGCTTGAGCCCTGATCGAGGAAGGAGGTGGAATTCAGAAGTGCCGAAACACCCTGCGTGCCTTCCTAAGACTAGGGGCTCCTGCAGAGGCAGGGCCATCAGCGCTGTCCTTCTAGGGCAAGCCAGTGGTCTGCAGAGCCAAGCAGTCTAGTCTCTGAGCATGTGGTCTAGAGAGGGCACTGACAGAGGTCAAGAGCAAGGTCAAGATTCCCTCTATCTTGGGACTCTACTATGTAGCACTGCTGGCAACTCAGCTTGGTGGCTACGGCCATTCACAGCAGGTACTAACTTCTTTACTCAACTACTTGGCTTTCCCTTTCATTGCTATGAATTCTTAGCATTCTGCCCTTTACTCAAATGAGAAAAACTTGAAAGAGCACCACAAAGGGAGCACACAGAAGAAGAAAAACATCCAACAGAAGAGTACTGAACTCATTTTCCCGCTCTCTGGAGTGGTCAATTTCAGTGTGGCATATCTTTTGGAGCCGAGACTTGGGGGGGGGGGGGGGGATCTGAAAGTGAGTTTGCATTGGTGAACGTAGTACCAAGTGAACTCACCATAAAATCTATGTTATTGTCTTCATTTCTGAAATGCTCCATCAACTTCTCAAAGCGCTGCTTTTCTCCGCAGACCTGAAACACACATTGTTACTGTGCTTATGACGTCAGAAACATAAGCACTCCAAAATTAGTGACAGAAATTTTAGCAGTAACAATTATTTTGCAGAATACGTTTTTCTATCTCCCTTATACACTCCTTCCTTTTCTTCAAAGCTGGTTAGCTACCAAAGGGAGGTCTGAAGCTGACGAGATGCGGGCCCTTGGCTTCTTTTCCCTGTGGCTTTGATGTTATCAGATGTGTGCTTCCACAACTCAGTTCATAGCCAAAGGCTGGCTATAGAGTTCCTATGTCACCAGTCTTTAGACTCTGTATAAAGAAGACTGACCATCCTCTCACGTCTGTCTTAAATAATCTGAGCATTGACACTACTGCATCATCACAACACAGTGATTATGTCACAAACTCAGGGAACGATTCTTCTTCATCCATTAAAGGTGGATAGAAATTTTCAGTCATCAATGAAGTTGCACCCCAATGACCTGAATTATACACATTTTAGCTCAAATTAATATTTGCATTGAACATGTGAAAGAAATTGGCAGAGTACTCAAAACTCCAGGGTCTACATGAAAGTTAAAGACAGGTAGTAAAAAACAGTTAAACATTTATATCAAAATAATACCTCTGCGGGCTGGAGAGATGGCTCAGAGGTTAAGAGCATTGCCTGCTCTACCAAAGGTCCTGAGTTTAATTCCCAGCAACCACATAGTGGCTCACAACCATCTGTAATGGGGTCTGGTGCCCTCTTCTGGCCAGCAGGCATACACACAGACAGAATATTGTATACATAATAAATAAATAAATAAATAAATAAATACCTCTGAGGGCTCACAAAGTCAAGGATAAATCTTAATTCTGGCATTGTCCTTGGGTGGTTTTATTGAAACCAAACCCTATACCCACTAGTTAGTTCATTCTACCTACAGCAGGTATTTACTTGAACTACAAGCTATATGTTAAATTAGGCTACACATGTTAATGACCACATACTCAAATTTCACTTGTGATCTCAGGGATACCTAGACCAATCCTCAAGAATTCTCCTAAAATGGCATTTCATAACGTAATAATGTAACCATTTAATCCAGTCATGTCAAAATGAACATATAGACAATTGAGAAAAAAAATACTACACTATCAAACATGTCATTATGTAGATCTAGATAATTCAATAAATCTGAATTTTCAAATGACCACTAAATATTGTTGCAAAATTATAAATTCACATACAAGACAGGCAAGGAGGTTTGGACACACTGTGCATGGTCATTAACATGGCTTCCAATCCACTGACCAGTATTTAGAAGGCATTCCTGGCCCTGTTACTAAAGAATACTGACTACAACCACATGACGCTGCTGAAACACTTCATGCTCTACCTCAGCGTAGGTGCAGGACTGGATTTCCTTCCCCTACTTCAACAGAAACCCAGGGGACTATGTGCAAAAGTAGGTTTAAGAACTGCACCTTTTCACCAGGCAGTGTTGGTGCACGCCTTTAATCCCAGCAGAGGCAGACGGATCTCTGCGAGTTAGAGGCCAGCATGGTCTACAGAGTAAATTCCAGTGTAGTCATGGCTACACAAAGAAACCCTGTCTCAAAAAACAACAACAAAAACTGCACCTTTTATTAAGCTACACATTTTGTTTTGTTTCTTAAGACAGAGTATCTCTGTGGACTCGCTTTGTAGATCATGTAACCTCAAACTCCCAGAGAACCTCGGCCTTCTAAAAGCTGGGATTAAAGGTGAGTGGCATCACACCTGGTTTATTAAACTAGACGTGGAAAGATACAGAAGCATAGCAAACAGTGTGACTGTTAGGAGCTGAACTGTCCCTCGCCCAAGCGGGCATGCTGACACTCGGTGTGACTGTAGATAAAAGAGTTCACACGGCAACTTCGGAGCACCACTGTGCAGAGCAAGGACATTGTGGGTACAGCTGAACGAAGCCCCAGGTTCAGAGCAAGCACATTGTGGGTACAGTTGAATGATTCCCATGGTTCAGAGCAGGCACACTATGGGTAGAGCTGAATGAAGCAGTGCTTTAATCCCACAGGGCTATAATCTTCTTCATGAGGTCACAAGGGAAGGTGTGAAGACCAGAAAGTGAGTATGCTCAAAACCAAACCAACTATATGCAGGCACCCTGGTCTTGGGTTCCCAGTCTACAGAGCAATGGGGAAATTATTTTTGTTTTATTAAGCAGCCAGGGGGGCTGGAGAGATGGCTCAGGGCTTAAGAGCATAGGCTCTTCTCCTAGAGATACTGAGTTCAATTCCAGCAACCACACAGTGGCTCACAACCATCTGTAATGACACCTGGTGCCCTCTTCTGGCCCGCAGGCATACATGCAGACAGAATACTGTATACATAATAAATAAATCTTAAAAATTATTTGAAAGATAAAGTCCATTGGGGTTCTGTTGTACCCCATGAAGATGAAGCCACATCTCTCAGAGGTTGCTAGAGCTTCCTTCTACAGACCAAGTACAACCCCACAATCCCTGGTTGTCAGAGAGGTGTCCACCCATATCACATGGAGGCTCATGACAAGACTAGATATTCTTTGGCCAAAGTTTAGATTTCCAAACAGGAAAGTGAGTCCATGCAGAAATAACTCTCCCCACAATGGGAGACGCGGGACTCGCATTCCCAGTTTGGAAAATTGACAATTGACAAGCAGTTTGCTTTGTCCTGGGAGGCTTGATGTGTTACATGTTAAGAGTCAAAACCAAATATGCAAAGGAACTCATCTTGCCCGTCGCCCTAATTGCATCCCTGCCACACGCACAAAGGAAGCACCACTTACTCGCCTTCCACCTATTCCTGGAAACAACCTCGGAATGGAAGGGCAGTGCTGCTCTTGGAGATGTCCCAGCAAACCTGGGAAACCACAGGAGCAGCTGGTGAAGGACTGGCGAGGAAGGAGCGCTTGTATTCCACAGCCAAACAAAACAGAGCCTGCAGCTCCTGTTACCACGATTGGCTATTTCCACCCTCAGTGAGGCAGAGTCCGGGGTCAGATCTGCAAAAGACTTCCACCTCAAGACCAGCGACTGTTGGAGCTCAGTCAGGAGCTGCTGGGCCATTTTCTTCTGCTGAATGTCTCAATTATGAATGAAAACTAAATGTGACTATCCCCTTGGCAGAGTGATTCACCAAAAGAGAGAGTTGACTCAGGTCCCATTGTCCGGGAAGGACAAATGGACGCTGAACTGCCACGGGCAGCGCAGAGTCTGGAGAATAGCTGGGGGCAGGGCAGCAGTGACGGGAGTTTAAACAACGCCTGCAAGGCTCAGTCATTCAACAGCGACACAAGCCAGCAATGCTTCCACCACAGAGAGGCACACCCAGCAGGCCCAGCTCATGGTTGCTGGGACAGAGAGCAGACATTGTAAATGTGACTTGATGCTCCTCACTCTACCCACACCAGGGTGGATAGAAAAGGGAACCAGGAAAGTTCACTGGTTATACTCTGCTGGAGGAGGGAAGTGGTGGGCCCCCAAAGGCATGTGTGCTAAAGGCCTGGGGCCCAGATGGGAAGATTAGGGGGTACTGTGGACTTCCAAAGGGTGGCTCTCAGCTCATTGTGGGTAGCCCCAAAGATGAATGCAGCAAGCTGGCCCCTCCCAGTCCTCAATGAGTTCACAGAGCAAACAGTTTGCTCTCCTATGTGCTCCCACCATGACACACGGGACTCAATATGGACAAAGAGTAATAGTCACCTGATCTTGGACTAAAATTTCCAGAGGCATGAATGAAAAGCAATCTGTTTCCTTTTATGATTGTGTCTCATCTCACATTGTCAGAACATGAAGCTGAGTAACACCAGTGTTAAGACAACGTGATCTACTTTAAACTGTGTCAAAAGGCTCGCACCTAGCCTTGGCCATGTGACTTCTGTTGTCTGTAAATAAAAGCACCTATTATTTCCACTATCTTGGCTAATTTTTATGTCTGCAGTCAAAGCAGCACTTAGCTCTTTGGAATTATCATACTTAGGGCAGGCACAAAGAATTGGTTGAATATAGAAGCTGAATGCTGGGATTAAAGGGGTGTGCAGCTACCACCCAGCTAAATCCTGCTCCCCCCTTTTTAAAATTTTACTAGTAATTTAAAACCGCCCCAAGAATCTACCTTATCGTGTGAGCCAGGCGGTGGTGGCGCACGCCTTTAATCCCAGCACTTGGGAGGCAGAGGCAGGCGGATCTCTGTGAGTTCGAGACCAGCCTGGTCTACAGAGCTAGTTCCAGGACAGGCTCCAAAGCCACAGAAAAACCCTGTCTCGAAAAACCAAAAAAAAAAAAAAAGTAAAGAATCTACCTTATCTATAACCATTCCTGTCATGTTTGTTTTTGTATGAGAAAATTAAGGAAAAATGTACAAACATGTTTACAAAGTGCTTAGACTATGATAGCATGTCATACAAAGCTGTATTCAAACCCAGAATTGATTGTGACTGTTCTAGAGGGGAAGCTTAGAAGAATGAGGGCAGGTCCACTTACACCAAACCTCTCCCTCTTCATTCCTTACTCACAGGATATACCCAGGAACTAACAATATGCATTACTCTGGTGATTAGGTAAACAATATATACTCAAATTTTAATGACAGAAAACTTTCTGGTAATTTCTCTACTTTGAACTATGTGAGGATGAAACGGAATCAACAACTGTGTTCAAGTCTTTGTTCCAAATTACTTCTCATGATTATGAAAAAAACCAGGAAACAAAACCCTTCGATAGTTACATAAAAACATGCTTGTGTTTCATAAATGTTTCAATTCTAAACAAAATTGCAGCTCGACTCACAGGAAGTCAAGCTCATTACATACCTACTGGCATTCTGGGTTAAATTATAGTAAGAAATTGAAAATAAGCAAAATTTTTTAAGTTTGGAAAGTGTCTGTCTTCCAGTTGATCTTGGGGCACATCTACTCCTTACCTAAATCCCTATTACAGTCAGTCTTGCCTTTATCAAGGCAAAGATACTGGGTGGGACACCTACCATGCCTCTTATTGTCCCTACAAAAAAACTTCTCCACGCTGAGAAATACATACAACTCCCTAGGCATTTCCATTACCTCCAAGTTTGCTTAGTAGTTCTTAAGGAAAGGGTGGTGAGCACAGATATTAAACAAAGACCAACCCAACATCTGTAGGAATGAAAACTAGAGGTATAAAATGTAAGTAGGGGACTGACTAGTCCGGAAACAGAAACCAACATACACCAGTGGTAGCAGGACAGCCGTGGCCAGTCTTGTCACTTTGCTTTTTTTAGAATTTAATTGTTGATCATAAAGGATCTTGACGCAATTGTGCATATATTAACACATACATAAGTATACACAAATATGACTTATCTTACCCTTCTTCCCAGAGAGCATGTCTAGTCTCTCAGAGCTATGACTGAACCTCACCAGCCAATGGAGCACTTGGCACTAGACTCTCAAACTGTGAAAACAACTGGCAACTTACAGTTCGATGACACTTAAATTTTTTTTTCTATTTTCACATGATAGAAATTACCTTTAAAAGCAACTAGAACAAATCTGAGATGCAAAATCTCAAGAGAGACTATTTCTTTTGAGGTAAGGTCTAGACGACTAGCTTCAAGGTCACTTGGAAGCTTCAAATGACCTAGCCTCTTACTTCTGGTTCCCAGTGCTAGAACTGTAGGCATGCATTGCCACATCCAGCAACTAGACAAGGATATTTTTAATGCATCTTTACCACACACGTCTGTATAGGATGAAGGAGAGGGAGGGAGGGAAGGAGGGAAAGAGGGAGGGAGAGAAGGAAGGAGGGAAGGAGGGAGAGAGAGGGAAGGAGGGAGGGAGGGAAGGAGGGTAGTATGGATACAGAAGAAAGCAAGGTGGCCCTAAAACAGACATTGAACATGGCTTTGCAGAAATCAAGACTGGACATGACTGCCAAATTCTGACGAGGAGCTGAAACCTCCGTGCTAATGTTTCCTGGAGTTGATACTACCAAAGCTGTCCACAGCTTGGACTTTATGTTATAATGTACATACTGCGCTTCACCCTGTTCTCATGTCCTGTACAACCACAGAACACATACTTCAGAGAACCAGTTCTGAAGGAAGGTTCTAGGCTTGGAGCTTAGCACCCAAGCCTGGGGACGGTGCATGTCTCCAGCAGCACGCAGCTCTTGCTGCTGCTCTCAGGGCATTCTCTTTGTCTAAGAATATGAGATGAAGCCGGGCGGTGGTGGCGCACGCCTTTAATCCCAGCACTCGGGAGGCAGAGGCAGGCAGATCTCTGTGAGTTCGAGACCAGCCTGGTCTACAAGAGCTAGTTCCAGGACAGGCTCCAAAACCACAGAGAAACCCTGTCTCGAAAAACCAAAAAAAAAAAAAAAAAAAAAAAAAAGAATATGAGATGAAGATGCACGTGCCAACTGCTTTACAGCTGCCAGAGGCATGGCTTAGAAGGTATTGTATGTGAATAAAAATATAAAGGAAAAAGGAAGCAATGCCCTGGTTTTTAAGAAGCTGTTCCATTAAGAAAATGAAGCTCCTCTTTGTGTAGTATTGTACTCCTGCTGAGAAGGGTTCTGCATTAAAGTCAGGGTGAGCAAAGTGCTTCCATTATTGCTAGCTGGGTCACCGGATAACCGGGAGCCTCCATGACTGCTAGCCGGGTCACCAGATAACCGGGTGACTCCATCACTGCTAGCCAGTCACCAGATAACCGGGTACCTCTGAGCACCTTAATCCTATCTTGCTTTCTCTTCTCTCTTTATTTTTCTTTTCACTTCCCCAGGTTCACAGAGAAAGAAGGTCCCGCTGACTTCAGAAGTAAATTCAAACAGCAGCTGGCTGTGGGTATAGGAAGAAGCCCAAGGACTCTGAAACATCAATGACAAATTCTGACACAGGCCACATAGGCCAGCCCACATCTTGCCCCATTGGAGCGATATCATACTGGCTCCGTGACAAGGGGCTTTCAGTCTAAACCCAAGAAGAAAGTCTTTACGGATGGAGGCTGTTTAAATAGCTAGAGACTGGAAACCACAGTTCCTCCACTGCCCCTTGCCTTGAGGATCTGGAAACATGAAGACTGTGTTCGTAGCCATGGCCTACTATGTGAACACTCCCCAATTTCTTCTCACGCATGGGGTACTTTACAAGTGGAGATTTGGGGGAAAATGCAAATTCTAAAACTTCATTAAAAGATTACCTTGACAAAAAATGGCATCCTAAATTCTCTTTATCTGCTGTGTTGCACCAGGGTAATCATGTCCTCATACCTGGTACTGTGACTATGTAACTTACATGGGTTCCTGACAGAGTTCACTTAATGCGAATTCTTCAGTCCTTTAGATAGCAGTATTCACTTCCTTACAAGAGGGTTAAGGCAATAATGATCACAACATAGCCATCACCAGGAAATGCACTGGGAAACCCTGGGCAACGTTTCCTTCCCCCACTAGGAAGATTCTCAAAACCACTCACTTGAAAGAAGCAGTAACCACCCTTCCTACTGTCAATCAAAAAGTTTATTAAAACGGACAGTGGTGGTGCATACATTTAATTCCAGCACTTGAGAGGCAGAGACAGGCGGATCGCTATGAGCTTGAGGCCAGCCTGGACTACAGAGTGAGTTCTGGAACAGACAAGGCTATATAGGAAACCTTGTCTTGAAAACAAAAAAAAACAAAAAAAAAGGATTATCAAACTTTTTATTAGGAGGAGGAATCAATCATTGCCTTGAACAAAGAGGAGAAAGGAAGATGAAAAACAACTATACATCTGTAGATAACTCTCCTCCAGCTACTAAGGCCAATGCCATGCTTGGTGCTGAGTGTCAACTTGCCTGCATAGAAAGATGTTTAGGCAAAGAAGCTCCGACATTGGATGTGTTATCATGGAAGTGTTTCCAGAGGTAGCGGGGAGGCTAACATGCGGGGGGGCCACTGAGAGGGAAAGACCCACCCTTAATGTGGGGGGCACCATCCAATAGGCTGGAGGCAAAGGAGTTAGAAGAGGAAGCCTGTACGTGCAGGCACCGTTCTGTCTGAGTAAGTATGAAGACGGCTGCAGCTACCATCCACAGACATTAAACTCCGGCGTCTCCAGTTTTTCAGTGTGGACGCAACCCAATCAGCTCTCTAGGAAGCACCAGACGCTAGCACCAGTTTGCAATTCCTGAGCCATCTGGTTTCACAGACTGACAACTATCAGATTCTCTGTCTTCAGCAGATAGCCAGTTACTGTTGGACTACTTAGTTCCTGCAATGATGTATCACCAACCCAATAAGTTCCCTTTATAAAATATGAATACATGTTATGTATGGTGTGTGTGTTTTCTATTATCCAACTACATTTTCCAAAAGCTATCCACAGCTGTCCCTTCCATTTCACCATGGACTTGGGGGGGGGGGGTCTGAGGGTCTCACTGGCAACCCACAGGATGCAAAAGGAACACTGCATGACATCTCAGTCTGTCTCTGGTACAGGCTTCAGTGACGCCCTTCAAACAGCACTCTCGGTAGATTGCTAGGCGCCATGACCTGGGAACACTCTGGTTGACAGGCCCAGTTGAGCCAAGCTTTCAAGAAATCATAGACCCCAAACTAGGTGCCCCAGTGGAGAAGCCTCTCAGTCAGTTCCATCTTCCCTGAGAGACGCTAGATACAGTCAGAGTGGAGACAGCCTCAGAGAAGCCGCAATCCTGACCCACAGAATCTGAGAGCTGCAGCACCCACACACATCAATGAACAAAAACACGTAGCATGTTAACAGGGCACACGACTTTGCTTCCCACACTCAAGAAAACAGAGCAGCCAGGTGTCCTGGTAAACTCGGTAATCTAGTTCAAGACTGGTATAATGCAGTACATACACACTCTACAACTATGGATCTCATGGCTTGAGAGTTGAAAAGAACTCTTCCTCCTGTGTTTAAAATGTTGAATACTTCCAGACTTAGCTGCATGGTCCATGCTGAATTTATAACCCCATGCCCTCAAACACTAATGAAGTCAATGAAATTAAACTCAGAGTAAATCTGGAAACACCCAAGACTGTCTGTCTTTTTTTTTTTCCTTTCCAGTTTGGACCATTGTGAATGACACTTGACAGGTGTGGTGGCTTCAACAGGGATGCCCCCCAGAGACTCATGGGTTTAAATACTTGGCCCATAGGGAGTAGCACTATTAGGAGGTGTGGCCTTTTTGGAGAAGGTGTGTCACTATGGGGGCAGGCTTTGAGGTCTCATTTGCTCAAGCTGCACCCAGTCTGGCACACGATATCCTTCTGCTGCCTGTGGATCAAGATGCAAAATTCTCAGCTACCTCTCCAGCACCGTGTCTGCCTGTCGCCACGTTTCCTGCCATGATGACAAGGGACTAAATCTCTAAATGTTTTCATTTATAACAGTTGCTGTGGTCATGGTGTCTCTTCACAGCAATAGAAACCCAAGACAACAGGCTTTCTTTAAAAAAAAAAAATCAACTTAATAATGCATAGTACGAGCGCTTTCAGTTGCCCAGTAGCTAGGCCTAAGTCTTCTAGCAACTAGAGGAGGATAAGGGATACTGCCAAAAGTCTTGCATACAAGAGAGCTGGTGGCCTTGAGTGACTCATTTTAGAGGGTTCTGTGTGTCTACACTTGGAAGTTCAGAAGTGGAGGGGGTAGGACCTTTGCTAACCAAGGGGGCTTTTATGCTCAAGCCAGATGTTGTCATTGCAGAAGCAGATGAAAATAGTTACAACTGATCTGAATCCTGAAAACGTTCAGGGATACATGCCAGCAGCCTGGGAGAACTGGTGGCTCAAAACCCCCAGGTCTTATCAACAGTGTTAACAAGCTCTTCTATGGCAGTCTTCTGGAACTCAGCACTTTTCCTGTAACCCAGTGAACGCTTTCTTTGCCGTGTTTTCAAAGTGTCTATTAATTAGGACATTCTCTCGACTATACCTAAGAACATAACGAAAGGAGGGAGGTTAAAGGGAGAGGATGGGAACAAGGTCCAGGGTGAAAACTTATGGGGAACTGACTAGAAACTGTCTGAATCTACAGTGAGGATTGGTCAAGACCCTACGCAGTAGGCAAGGGTTTATGAGTCCATGGATTTCTAGGCGAGGTACATGCTGCTTGAAAGAAAAGAAGGAGCATGACCAGAACTCCCAACAGTGCTGAGGGAGGCTCAGCTCAAGGAAGCATCCGCCAGCTATCCATCCACAGGCTAGTCACATCAGCAACGTCTGTCGTTCTCTAAGGGCCTCTCAGGTGCAAAGGTGGAAGCCAAGAGAAACAGAATCTAATCCACCAAACAAATAAGGCATTCCGGAAACTGCTGCTTTTGATACAAGTCATAATTTCACCTTCATCGTTGCCTGCCAGCGACTGGGTACAGGAATTCCTTTTTCTTCAACTAAGCATGTGCCATCCCCTAAATAGCTAAAACATGAACAATTTTGACAGAGAAATCCTTGACATGGGAAGCTCTGACTTGATTCTGCATGTATCTGTGTGTCTTCTACAAATAAGTATGAGAAAACAAAAGTACCTCCTAAATGGAGAGCTTTAATTCAAATTGATACAATTTTAATATACAATTTTGCTTACAGTATGATCAAATGGTTATTAAACTTATATTACAGGGTATGAAATCTATTATAACTATGGTCATTAATAAATGTGCAGTAAATGTTTCCAGTATAGACAAGATTTGGCATATGACAATGAAATATAGCATGTGATATTTTCAAGTATGGCCTCATGGTAAGGATTCTATTTAGCTTGTATTTTAAATTCATCTCCCAAATGCACTTATTTGTAGATGTGAAATGTATATATTTTTATACGCCATATAGACTCATACACAAACATTTATACATTCTTACCCCTGAAGTTCATTTGTTTTAGAAGCTAGATGTGAACATAAAGATTCCCTATTTTTCATTCTCCTCTTAGAACTCAGGAATGATTTCACTACCACTGAGGCTGTACATATATTTATTTTTAATGTCATTATTTGATGGGTCCCCCTGATTGGCATTAAGAGCACCATCTTCCCCTCTCAAGGCAGTCAGAGGATAGCTCTGAAGTCCTGTCAAATTCACTATTTCCTTTATTCCCCTTAGAAGAGTCGCAGGCATCTGAGAAGTTCAGAACCAGAATGAGTGTTGAACCTAGCATGGCCACTGACTAACCTGCCCATGTTGCTGTGGCTGTACCAGCTACCTGAAATTCTTCTACGAAATTAAACCACTGAAGATGGTTTGCACTGGAGTTGGTAATGCACTGGTGTATGGTTGGTGCTCAAGAAACATGTTCACAACCTTTTCTAGAGACATCCAGCAAAGGTGAAAGAGCTCCTCTGGAATTCCCTCAGGGAACCATATTTAAACTGGCTTGGTATGAACATTTATTGATTCATTGACTGGGACCTGATCTCTCTACACTACCCTGGCTATCACTAGACTGCCCTGGAACTCACAGAGATCCACCTGTTTCTGTCTCCTGAGTACTGGGAATAAAGGCATGTACCACTATGACTGGTAAGCCTGAGTCTTAATGCAGAAATGTTTGGAATTAAATAGTATTGCCAGGCTAAGGAATACCTTGGCTAAGAACCCTACCACCCTAGGGCTCTGAGTGCCTTCAACATTCTCCCAGGGCTGTTTGGAATTTTCTCCAAAAAGGCCTGAGGTGTGGCATACACAGGAGGAATATATAGAAGCAGTTAGTCAGTCTGCTTGGCCATAGTACTGCCTACTACGCCAAAGGAAAACTAGCTACTTCCTCAGTAGAGATGTCTTGATATTTCTTAGCAGACTCACTTGTACCTGTGTTTAATGGCCTCTGTTTTGAAGATCAGTTTTCCCTCCCACTAGTGCAAGGACCTGAACCAAGGCTTTTATACACAAGAGACAAATGCCATACCATCTACCATGGATACACTGAGCCTTATCTCCAGTGCTCAGTCTGTTTCAACCAAATATATCCATCTTTTGTTGTTGTTGGGGATTTTTCTTTCGGGGCGGGTGGGGTGGCACAAGACTCTCCTGCAGCCCAGGCTGACCTGGAACTCACTATGTAGCCAAATCATCATTTTACATCTTTTCTGCTCTGCCCCAATGCTCGGAATTGCAGAACTGTGCACCTCCACAACCACTTTTAACGTGTGTGTGTGTGTGTGTGTGTGTGTGTGTTGGGGGGCGTGGGGGGGAGTAGGTCTGTGGGGAGAGTGTTTGAGCATGCATACATGTGTATGTATAAAAGCATCTCTCAGAAATATAAAATCTTACAACGGGTGTTCCTATTTGACAGATTTGCTAAGTTTTACATACTTAGCATCCAGCAAAACAATGAAAATAAACAGGACATGGGAGAAATAATTATGATGAAAGAATTCATAAAATTTATTGGAATTTAGACTATAAACCTTAATTCAATGATGTGTATCAAAGCCTGCTTGCTAAACGATGTTTCCCATGCTCCAAAGGAAAATGAATACGGCACACAGTGGTAACATGTGCTGGGAATGAGATACCCAAAGAAATCTTCATTCAGCTACATAAGACACTTCAACTGAAACTCAGCCATGCTTCAAGAAAACTAGCTATCTATGCTTCCCTGGTCCTAGAATCAATGAAAAGGTAAACTGCTATATTCAAAGATGGGAGACATTTGTGTACTCTTATCAAAACTATGCGTCCTACCTCCTTGAAGTTATCAAAAGCTGATAAAATTATTTCATGCCCGCCTCTGACAAGACAAACGGCTGCCAACAGTTCCAAGACAAGAGCCTTTGTTCTGTCAAAACAAGAGGAGAAAAAAACATAAATCACTGAAGGAGACATAATGAGTCGGCTGCTCCTTCCAGAATGAACACCCAGGGAACTAAGCGCCGACCCGCACACTCATTAAACCTTCACAAACTACAGGGCACCAAGTGCATTCTGAGACCTTCCTAAGTACGCACTCTGCAGTGAGTGTGGACTGGGTTGGGGTGGTCAGCTTTAACGGTCAATAGCATAACATGACAAAATTTAAAAGCAGCTGGAATTAATGTTTTGCCTTTCACTTTTGGAACTGGAGCCATTGAAAATGCCACACAAGTTTCTAGTATTTCTTCTTATGTCGGAGACCAGAAAAGTGCCCAATTATAGCTGCAGTAATAGGAAAAAAAAACATTTTCTCTGACTCAAGAAAATAAAGTTGCATTTGCAATCATTTGGAAGAAGTGAGAGATGAATTCAAAGTCTGCAAATAAAACGAGAAGAAAGAAACAGCATTGTTTCTCATCATAAGACTACTTTCGCATTTCATCATTGTTCCAGAATAAAAACTACTGCCAGCCTCTTGACAAAGACTGCTCTGAGACTCCACAATGTTGATTGTCTTAAGAAAAATGAATGACGGGGCTGGAGAGATGGCTCAGTGGTTAAGAGCATTGCTTGCTCTTCCAAAGGTCCTGAGTTCAATTCCCAGCAACCACATGGTGGCTCACAACCATCTGTAATGAGATCTGGTGCCCTCTTCTGGCCTGCAGGCATACACACAGAGAGAACATTGTATACATAATAAATAAATATTTAAAAAAAAAAAGAAGCCGGGCGATGGTGGCGCATGCCTTTAATCCCAGAACTCGGGAGGCAGAGGCAGGCGGATCTCTGTGAGTTCGAGACCAGCCTGGTCTACAGAGCTAGTTCCAGGACAGGCTCCAAAGCCACAGAGAAACCCTGTCTCGAAAAACCAAAAAAAAAAAAAAAAAAAGAAAAGGAAAGAAAAGAAAAGAAAAGAAAAATGAATGACACCGTCCCTGTGGCCGAAGTCAGAAACAAGGAATCAAGACTATTTTGTATTTTAGTAAACTACAAAAGCAGTCACAAAACTAAAATATCCAATATGCATACGGGACTTTACAATTTGTATTCCCTTTGAAATTAAAAGGGACAATTGAGAATCAGAGTTTGTTGGGTTTTTTTTTTTAAGAGCAATTAACAGTTTCTAGATAATTCTTCAGTCCTTAAAAGGGCATCCGATGAGAGAGTGTTCACACCTGAAATGCAGAAACCACTGTAAGACAAACTACTTTACAACAACCAGAAAGCAAACAGCGAGTAAAATGTCTACACCATGTGGTGCTGGCCTTGACAGCACACGTAACAAAGGAAACGGTGCATACACTCTTATGTGTGTGTGTGTTTCTTTTTCAGTTTTTAACTTAACTACAAGCGTGAAGGTAACAAGAGACATAAGAGCACAGTGGGCTGCTGAGGTTTCCTGTTAGCTGGTGTAGCCCAACCCTTAGCAATACTCTCTGGACTCCATGCCTGGGTGAACTGGCAACCTAATCCTGCCCATCAATGTTTTCAGTAGAGATTCAAGAAACCAAGCTACCCAGGGAATGCAAGGTAAAGTAGAGAAAAGAGCAGGCGCTGTCACAGTGCTGAACTCTGTTCCCTACAATTTAACCAGGTCAAAGGGACCAACCATTCTACATAGGCAAGGGGTTTACAGCCAGTCTTGCTTGCCACTCTTGGATAATTTTCCATCCGAAAATGGGTAAATGTTGACTAGCCCTCTGCTTTCCTGGTAAGATCTAGACTTGAACATTACAAATGATGCTTACCTGGGGTTCTTGTTGTTCAAACTTAGTGCGATCTCATTGACAGCGTGGGGATGAGACATGACCATGTTGAAACCATACTGAAATGTGGAGGGGAAAAGGAAAGCATTACAAGCTGAGTTTCAATGTTGATTAAAAACCAAACACTTGGGCTGGTGGTATAGCTCAGTGGAAGAGCCTGCCTCCCATGAGCGAGCCCTGAGATCCAGTCCCCAACACTGCCAAAATCCACTGACATTTCTGCTTCATGTAACACTTAATCCTCTAGGAAGGCAGCTGAGCTCTTAGCACATCAGTGTGAGAACAGACTTCTTCCCCCCAAATTCTCAAAAGATGCCATCCATTTTAAAGGGTACTTTGCTCATGGGCATCCTTCCATTATTTATTAATGAACAATATGTTTTTCTTTCTTAAACCAGTGAAAGGTTCTAGTGATTGGAAAATCATATACTCATTAAATCACCATGAAGCCCAAACAAAATCAAGTCCTGGTTGAATTCCCAAGAGCCACCTAGATTTGTTTACTCTGCATTTCAAAGTCAAAGGCCCGAAATGTGAATTTTCCAAGCATTCAGGATGACTCCACCATGCACCTGGGTTGAAGTTCATCTCCCTAACACACCCCCTACCCCACCCCTTGGCAATGGCCGTTCTGATGCACTCTTCCCCTGTCACTCATACAAGCAAGCCAGTCCACATCAAGAATCCAGACACGGCTAAGTGAGCAACTCCTGGGTCTTCTAACCACCCACACAGCTTGATCATCCTCTCATGCCACCAATGGACAAGAGAAAAAATAAGAAGAAAAAAGACTTTTGAGACTGAGGCTAGAAACTGACATGCTAGAGGTCAGCATGGACCACACGGCAGGGCATCTCTCCAAAAAGCAAAAGCTAATCCACCTCCTCTGAGAGACAGACAGGTCTTCGCTCCAGTCTGAGGCCAGCCCCTCCGCTGGAATCCCTGACCTCACTCCCTCTCACCTACTCAAGAACATTCTATGAGCCAGCATGGAGGCACAGGGCTGTAACCCTAGTACTGAAGGTGGTGGGCAAGAGGATCAGGAGTTCAAAGCCAGCCTGAACTACCCGAGATCCTATCTCAAAAAGACATAAAACGTTCTGAAAGATTCGAATATACATAACAGAACCCTCGCTTGACCCCACAGCCAGTGTTCAGCTCGACCTTCCCATTTCCCTTCTGGCTGTCACAGCAAAGTCCCTTCAAAGAATCAAAGTCTAGCAGTGGTTTTCCAACCTGTGGGTCTCGGCCCCTTGAGGGGACACCTGTCAGATAACATTATGATTCACAACAGTAGCAAAATGGCACTTATGAAGTAGCAATAAAAATAAATTTTATGGTACAGGAGCTCACCACAACATGAGGAGCTGTATTAAAGGGGCATACATTGGGAAGATCGAGAACCACGGACTCCAGAGTTTTTATCTTACTGTGTACTCTGAAAGCCATTCTTTAACACCCCCCCACACACACACTTAAACTGCTCTTGCCAACAGCACTGCGGCTAGGCACTTAGCTAAAGATAATGTATCACTACATGATAAATTGTAAATACTAAAATATGAAGCCAAGGACCTAAATATTGAGCAATAGAATGAATCAGAATTTTCTGAATGGAATCTCATAAAATCATACTCTTCACTTCAAAGAATTATACAAAGACCAACACCCATATACATGCACCAGAGAGAGAGAGAGAAATCTAAACCCGATATCACCAGACTCTTTTAAGGCACTGACACGAACACATACTTGACAATTCAACACATACCTGATAATTCATGATGGCTCGTAAACACATGATACAGACATGAACGTCATCTTTCTTACTCACTAATCTTGAATTTTTCAGGGTTCTTCTGCTTGGCAAAGTATTATATCTAAAAAGAGGGGGCGAAAAAAAGGAGCACTCTCATGAAATGACAGGCTCCAGTGAGCACAAAGCATACCAGAGTAAAACAGGTGCATTCATTCAAAGAGCAGCAGGCTAACATCACCAACACCAGCCACTCCAGAGGGCAAGGCCCAGTGGTTCTGTGATCCTATCACCAACCCTTCAGGCTGTATCCCCCACTCAATGAAACTCAACCCTCCTTACAACAGGTCATGGTCAGTGGCCAGGCTAGGCGTGCTGAAGCACTCGAAGGCAGACTGCACGAGAGGGACTGGACTTTAACTCAGACCTTGACCTCCAATCACGGGACCAGATTTTAACCATTTCTTCCCGCTGCTGCCCTCAAGTCTCTGCTTTAAGAATTTAAACCTAGGGGCTGGAGAGATGGCTCAGCGGGTAAGAGCATTGCCTGCTCTTCCAAAGGTCCTGAGTTCAATTCCCGGCAACCACATGGTGGCTCACAGCCATCTGTAATGAGGTCTGGTGCCCTCTTCTGGCCTGCAGGCATACATGTAGAAAGAATATTGTAAAATAAATAAATAAATAAATATTTTTAAGAAATTTAAACCTAGCCAAAGTCACACATTAGTAACTGTGGCTTCACCTTGGCAGACTTGATCCTGAAGCCTCAGTTCTTTACAAATGTCCCCAAAATGTGACTGATCCCTCACCCTAAGTCTGATACAGCAGCTAAAACTTAAGGAGAAAATATGCTAAATATCAGCGTTCGACTGCTTCTGTGTTATGATTAATTTTCTCAGTGCTCCATTATTTTATATTAGTTTACAAATAGTACAGGACAGACAGTGTAATACCAGGCATATAAAACACATAATGCTAAAAGAGTCCGTTGAAGTTTTCCTTGGCAGGAACTCAGGACAGGCAACCTCTGTAACGTCGAGCCTATATAAAACACACTTCACATCTGTAACTACGTGGAGCTTGGAAGGAGGATGAAGGTAGAAGAGGGGATACTGAGAAAGGAAGAATACAATCGAGGGTCGAGGTCAACCCAAACTAGGGATGTATGACAAGGCCATAAGGAAACCTGCTACTTTGTAAGCTAATTAAAAGATTTTGTTTTTAAGTCTGAAACAAGTTCCATACATGTGAGGCAAGCAAGCTAGGGACTAACCTAGCAACCTATGACCCTACGGGGTTAGGCTGCACATTAACCCCAGGTCAGTGAATGATACACTTCGCAGCCTAGGACCCCAACCTCTATCCAGCTGCAACTGTACCTGCTTTAACTATGGAAATAAGTTACTGCCCTTATCAGCACCTTGAGAATTTCTACTTAGAATCTGCAAGGCCGATTTCAGTGTGTCTAGTGCAACTTACAACCATGTAACTTGGCCGTAACTGCAGCTAGTGTATGACACACTTCCTGGGGGTCTAACAGACACCAGGTCAGTCCAGAGAACTGTCACACAGCCAGGCTGACCTAAGCACACACGATTGTCTCAGTTTACACTGAAGTTCTTCCCTGCTGTACAGCAAGGATTAACACAAAGAACTGTATGTGCAGCAGCAAGGACGAACCCTGAATATATTTACCTTTTAAAATACACTTATTATGGTATATCATATGCATCTCACTAATGTTTAAAGAGATATGGGAATATAGCTCAGTGATAGGGCACTTGCTTAGCATGAACCGGGCCCTGGGATCAATTTCCAGTACAAAAAAAAAAAAAACCGAAAAAACTCAAAAGTATAGTAAGATTATATATGTACGATTTCAGTATGTTAAATATTGTATTCATTGATGATTCTCTATGCTCTAGAGCAAAATATCTATTTTTTTCAAAATGCATAGTACCTGGCTTAAATATTCCTTTCCTTAATATTTATGCAAAGCTGAAGTAGGAATGAATGAGAGAGAACAGTAGAATTTGTGTGTTTAAAATCATAACAATACAAAATTGTAAAACCCAACAGAACAGCCAATGATAACTGATCATAGTAATGATGACTCAGCAAATTGTATCATTAGTGCTAAAACTTTCTTCATACGGGAAGAGAACTGAAACTCAAGGAAGTTACATCACATGACAAGTAACAGACAGGAGACCAGACCCGGGGCTCTTCCCAGATTCAGGGACACTGTGCTCTTCTCTAGCAGATGCTCTCAACAGCAGCGTCATCAGCTGACATTCTGCCCCTCCAGCTCTTCAGGGCAGTTAGGACAGGCTGACGGTGTCCGTTCAGTCACTTTTAGGTCTCACCTGCTGCCCTCAACAGTACTGGATGCAGGATTAAGGTACAGTTTGCCCACAGCAACTGCATCTGGGCATCTCTTGAAGAAACCAGATCATTGGTTCCCCTCAGGAAACAAGGACTTTTCTGTTTAAATTTTGTCTTATACACTACATTTTAGGAAATGAAGTTGGTTTTGTTGTTGTTTTTAACTTTATGTGAAATTGTACTTTTCTATTGTGGAATTCTCATGCTAAAAGAATTTCCTTCAGTTCAATAAACGTAACCTATAAATGAACATACTTCTTTCATTTCTGAAAAATATAAGTATTTTCCAAATCTGTAAGGGAAGGTTTTAGAAAATGTCATGGGTTGATATGTATAGTTTTCTGTGTGCACATCTTATGGACCTTGAAAACTTTATAATTAGATTTCTAAGTTTATTTGCTTTAACTACTATCTCAAGAAATTACTGTCATTTTTGCTAAGTTTTAAATCAATTCCAATATATGATCTAGCTAATGCCATTTGATAAACAGTTCTCTATGGGGTGGGCTCTAACAGATGCCCCAAGATGTCCCTCAAATCCCAACAAAATTGTGAATAAAACTCTTATGGTCAATTTACTTCTACAAGGCCCTGAGGACAGGATAAGCAATCTAGTAGGACTGGCCATTAGTCAGGACAGGAAGCCAAACCAAATTTCTTCCTTCTGTTTCTTCTTTTCAGTTGCTTTTGTTTTGTTCTGTTTTTATTGAGGGGGGGGTCTTATTCTATAGCCCAGACTAGTCTGAAACTCACTATGTGTCTCAGGCTGCCCTCAGACTAATGGTAATCTTATCTTCTTGCTGCAGCTTCTCATGCTGGGATTATAAAATTGGCCAAGTTTCTGAGTGAAGGCAAGCCACCTTTTAAAGAGCCTACTGCTTATGCTAACTTCTGGTAAGCACCAATAGAAAACAAAAGATGAAGTTTTTATGTCTGAAGAGTTTAGGAACCAAAAGATAAATATAAAGTAGCAAGCTGGGAGGCCCAAGCCTGGGCATGTGATTGCTATCTCTATCGCTTTAGATTTCACCTGTGATGAACATGCACCCCTCCTCCAACAGGAGGAAAAAAGAAACACACTTCAAAACTTTTAGATGATCTCTATTTAAATCTACCTTAAAAAGTTGGAAAGATGACTAGCGATTAAGAGAACTCCCTGTTCGTGCAGAACACCTAAGTTCGGTCTTGGCATTCTTATGTGGAGGCTCACAACCACCTGTAACTCAGAGAACCCGATGCCCTTCTGGCCTCCTCTACACCCAACCTGAACATACACAGACATACATGCGCTCTAATGAAAAATAAATCTTGTTAACTAGAGACTGAGATCACCTAAGCACCCTCTGCATGTCACCTGGCCTTTGCATAGAGATGCTCAGCTGGCCATGATTCACCCCGATGGGGCCAATAGACTTGCAGCTTTCTAGGAAGAAAGCAAATCATACAACGCCTATAACAAAGCGGTATGTATCATTAGAAAACCTCAGCTTAAAACACTTTAATTCCTGGTATTGAAATATTGACCTAGGTGTCAATAAGGTGCAAAAGAGTGAATAACAGTTTGCCCAGAAAAAGAGGAAGTGTAATTGATGAGTGTTAAGAATTGATCCACTTAGGGATAAAAATATAATGATGATCCGACAGCAATTAAAATTTCCAACGGCAGCAGGCACAGTGGCATACACATAGTCTCAGCACTCAGGAGACTGACGGAGGCAAGAGAACGGTGATGCCAAAGACAGCTTTGCCCATTAGAATCGACCTCACACAGACTGGGTTTAGATTGAGTGGACATCTGGGTAGGAGGCCTGAGGCTGTTGTGGTAAACCACTATCTCTAATTTGAATTGTGCTACAGCAACACCTACAGAGAAACTGACCGCTAGGGTACTTTGCTCCTGAAGGGCACCATGAAACTTCATTTCAGAGATCTGAGCAGGATTCACTCGGAGAGTATCCCTCCAGTTCGTGGTAGTTACTGACAAAAGGCCCCAACAAGATGAGGGAACAGATTAGCCATGGTCTCCCATGGATAAGCAAGCAAATGAGCTTTATATGGTATATGTAATATGTGATTACATATAATATACAACACCTTGTTCAATCCCAGACTCTACCAACAGTGGCGCATATGCCCCTTGATGGCATTTGAAATCGGCTTCTTTGACAAGTTTACACTGAGGCCCCCCTTCTCACCAGCACACAAACTGAGTTTAAAGGAGACAACAGAGGGAAGAGGGGGATGGGAGAAAGGGAAGGATTTCCTGGTCTATTTTGCCCCCTCTAGGGACTACCAGGCTGCAGGTTTCACTCTTTGAAAAGCTGTGGTGGATGAAGAGAGGGAGACACTGGAGTCTGGCAGGAAAAAGAAATGGCACAAACTTCCTGCTCAGAGATTCCATTGTCATTTCCCAGATTGACTCAAAATTTTACTGAAAAGCTTCATTCTGTCCATTTTTGCCTTTCTCTGGTGGGAGCATCTTCATGGGCAATGTCAACAGGCATTTAGAGATCACTGTCTGCCTGTCTGCCTGCCTGCCTGCCTGCCTGCCTGCCTGCCTGCCTGCCTACTTGCTTGCCTGCCTGTCTGTGAAAGACAGAAGTGGGATGGAGTCCTGAGATGTACAAACTGGAGAGAAATTACTGGAACAGCAAAGGGAAGAACAGGAATGTACCCTGGACAATGTACCTGGACCACAAGGTTGGCATCTAACTGCCACCCTGACAGTCTCAAGATGCCCCATATGTAAAACAAGAGTAGCCCAGAAGAACAGCCTGGCTGCTTTCTTTGGAGTTCCTGCCATTTGCAGGGAAACACAAGAGAGGTTAGAGATAATTCTATAGTGAAAAGAAGCATCACGTTTCTCACGCATCACTTTTGAGGACTGCTTTGCCATCTTCCCAAGCAGTGAACTGCAACTGTAGATGCTACCCTAGCGATAAAGAGGAGATTCTGTTTTCAGAGAGCTGCCAATGAGAAGTCACAGGCAAACATACATATAGAAACAGATTATTATAAAACTGACTTAACATAGAACCAAACAGAAGGTAGATGTGGGGCTTGGAGTCATAATCACAGCAGAAAGAAAGTGGATGCTGAAGGATTAGGAATTCAGTGTCATCCAGGGCTACGTGAAATCCTGTCTCAACAAAACAACACACACGGCAAACTGGGCAGGCAGTAAAGCTCATGGGGAAAAAAACGCCTGCTACATAAGTCTGACAACTTGAGCTCAATTCCCCGGAACTCAAGTAAAGATAAAAGGGAAGGATATCACACGTTGTTCTCTGCCTACATATATACATATATATATACACACACACACACACACGCACACACACACAAAGAACTTTTCAACTCTATCCCTGACACTTGCATCTCTGCATGCACACCTCACCAAGCTTCTGTAGCTACACATGTGTGAGAAGTCCTACAACAATGCTAACATGGACAAGGGACCTAAATCTAAGTAGCATCCGCAAGTGTGCTTTGCAAGACTGATGCAGAACGTGTCTTGTTTAGGACCACGATGATACTCATCACCTGTGCCACCTACCTCACCAGTGAAAAAGAATCTCGAAAAGGGCGCACGGCAAGCACCTCAGCCTGCACAGCTGGTTCTTGTGGCAGGAATACACACATTTAGAAAAGAACAGTAGGTAATAAACTTGAGAATAAGTGACAAGCAGCGTGTCTATGGCGATCCTGAGCCAAAGCTTGAGGACAGACACTGCATTAGTTCAGACAGGTGTATTTACAAAGCCCCAGACACTTAGTGAACATCTGGAATCCAGCCACTGCTCACCCAGCGGTGTCTTCAGGTAAGTCATGGCCCATCTATTGTCACAATGCACACATTTATTTGTATACACGTGAAGTTACTCCAGGGGGGTGTTCAACACGTCCAGTGTCCTGGGTTTGGTCTCTAGCACACATATGTAAAAGTTAGTTTGGATGGGGTTGAAGAGATGGCTCCACGGTTAAGAGCACTGATTGCTTTTCTAGAGGACCTAGGTTCAAATCCCAGCACCCACACAACAGCTCAAACAACTGTCTTTAAGTCCAAGAACTGACACCCTCACACAGACACATAGGCAGGCAAAACACCAATGCAAAGAAAATAAAATTAAAAAATGAGTTTGTATAATGTGTAAACTCTGCCTTTCTTCTGTACTTCCATTGTCTAAGGACTGAATACGAACTAGAACACTAGCTGACTCTTGAACCAGGAAGTCCTAAAGTCTAGAGAAAGATTTTCAAAAACATTCTATGTAACTTCATTGTCAACAACTCTGGGATTCTTAAATCCAGCCCCTATTAACCGGGACGGGGGGATATATATTTTTTCTATTGTAAAGGCACTTTCAGCCATAGACATCAATCTAGCACCTATCTGAAGTGCAGGAATTGGAACTGCCTTGGACACTAAAGGTTCAACCAAACAGGAACGCAGTCCCCCACCAGGATGTCACATCATTTGACAGGACTAAACCAACAACCGTTCCAAGCTGGGCCAATAGCACTTTAACCAAAATTTGGGGTTTAAGGTTTCCACTCTTACCCTTTAGACATGACGTCGCTTGGGCATTTTTTTAAAATTAAACATAAAATATATGATGCTTAAAAATGAGCCAAGTACATTGCTAGCTGGATCCAAAGCCAAAAGAAACAAAGCTGAAATAGTTCCATGTAGACAGTTCAAAGTATAGAAAAGGGAGGTAGGAAGAGCGAAATGGAGACGGAGACAATGAGGGAAGGAAAGAGGGAGAAGCGGAAACGTCGTTTGTTCTTAGTAAGGATTGGAATGTTCAGTGTATTCTATATTTCCACTGGAGAGCCAGGCAACAGCTAGAACTGCTTCCCAATGGGACAGCAAGGAAGGTGTCAGCCCAGGATAAGAACGATAAGTCTTGGTTAACCTGCAATGTCTGGCTTCCCACCGTGTTTCCCTTGAAGGCATTTGTTGTGGGACAGCTAGCTTAGCGGCACATGGCCTAGAGAACAGTGTCCAAGGAAACTGTCTCACTTGTGACAGGAAAGTCACGGTGTGTCCACTCATCCTAAACTACCCCATTCTCACACGCTTCCAATAAATCACCACTGACGAGCACAGCCTGGCCTTCAGAATATGATGATGTGTGTTCAAGAGTATGTCTGCCCTCCTCTAAACTTACTGTCCCCATAAGTACTGCAGTGACAAGGTGGGCACTTTCTCAGCTCATTTACAGTGGTTTTTTTCCCTTTCTAAAGCAGGTGACAAAAATTCTTAATCACCATCTGCCACCTCATTTGGGGGCAGATAAAAAACCCAAGGTTAGAGGAGCATATTTTGAGAGTATTTTTCTTGGTAATGTTCCCCTTTTAAGTGATCCTCTCGGCCAACAGTGAGTCAAGTTCTTCACTAAGTAACCTGATAGTTGGAAAACTTAAAACAAATGGTAGATAACAAGAAGAAGAAACAGAAAAAGAATAAAATTCAGGTCGCAATAAAGAAAACCATAAAATCAGAATGATGTCCTATAATTTGGGTGGGTTTTTTCTTTTTCTTTTTCTTTTTTTTGGATTTTTCGAGATAGGGTTTCTCTGTAGCTTTTGGTTCCTGTCCTGGAACTAGCTCTTGTAGACCAGGCGGGCCTCGAACTCAGAGATCCACATGCCTCTGCCTCCCGAGTGCTGGGATTAAAGGTGTGCGCCACCACCGCCCAGTGTGTCCTATAATTTGGGTAGGGGACAAGGGAATGACGAGCACTTCAGGGGACAGTCTCTCCTCAGTAAGATGGAGACAAGCAGCTGAGTTCAGCCTCGTGTGTGTGTGTGTGTGTGTGTGTGTGTGTGTGTGTGTGTGTGAGAGAGAGAGAGAGAGAGAGAGAGAGACAGACAGACAGACAGACAGACAGACAGACAGACAGACAGAGGGATAAAGAGAGAAACTGAGACTCTACTAGTTGAAACTAAAAATGTGGTAATTCCCCCCCCCCAACAAATTCTAATTCTAATTAAAACATTACTTGCTAAAATTTTAACAAAGGGGAAAAACTTAACTCTCAAATAGTCCTATCTTGTAAGTGGAAAGACGCTGAGCTGGCGCTCCCATGCGTAGCATGAAACACCCAGTGAAAGCTGAGGGTCCAGCACAGTGGGAAGTTTAGCGTCAGACCACCTCACTGCCAGCCCTTCCTCCTTCTCTGATCACAGGCAGAGATGCTAAACCCTTAGAGATAATACTGGTGACACTGCCAATAGTCCCTATAGATCACAGGATGGTCTCAGCACAGGGCCAGCACACAGTGCTCATTTAGGAAACACTTTTCTCCGTAGTAAAGCTATGATGATGCTATCTATGTCTGTGTTTTACACTTCTTCTTGAACAATGTGAGGAATGGGATGACTGGGTCAGAAGTGTAAACCATGAGCTAGGCCTAAACTCAGCTCACTTCTGAGTGCACAGGTAGCAGGTATAATCTGTCAGCTCATAACTGTCTGTGAAACACTGTTCCACAGAAATGGCAGCCGGAGGGGTAACAACGAGCTCTCATTGAGGCAGAATATTCATTTCAGAAGGAATGCTGATTAGTGGTTTCTATCCTAACAGCAATGTGGATCACTATACCTTCACCCGAGTGAGAAGGCAGCTGGGGTGATGTCCATAGCATTTCCACCTTTGAACTCTGACCTCTGTCACACCACATGGCTTGTCCCTGAGAGGACAGACTTCTACTCCTCCTTTCTCAAACATGTCTGATTCTTGACACAAGGTTCTGTTCATCTCATGCCTTTTTACCTCTCCTCTGTGTGCCGTAGCTTTTTCTGTTTGTTTTTGTTTTTCGAGTGGGGTTTCGCTATAGCTTTGGAGCCTGTCCTGGAACTAGTTCTTGTAGACCAGGCTGGCCTCGAACTCACAGAGATCCGCCTTCCTCTGCCTCCCGAGTGTTGGGATTAAAAGCATGCACCGCCATTGCCAGGCACAGTAGCCTTTTCTTAACCTGAGAACCAACCCTACCCATCAACAACAAATCCAGTTTAAACCTGGCCCTTCTTCCAGGTCCAAGGTAGTTCTCCATTCATTTCCTTAAAAAAACTCAATATTTTGTCACTACTGTGTCTTATTCAAGTCTTAATAGCATTAATTTTGTCTTAAAATTCCTTTTTTCATGCCTCTTAAGCACCACAAGGTCCTCAGCCATGAGGTGCACAGATGTGCAGGTCTCCACCGGTTAATGAAGCCGGATCTGCAGGCACCTTGGTGGAATCCCTCTCCACTGGAGACAGCCCACGCGTTCTGGGGAAGGCACAAGCCAGGTTTCTGCTGCACCGACTTCAACACTTCTCCCATGGCCGAGCTTCAGAACGCAGCCAAAGGTCTAATTCAGGGCATGTGCTGTACCAGACGTGCTTGCCAGTCAATATGAAGTGGTTTAAAATACCAGGCTGGGATTCGAGAAAGAAACCGTGCTAGTGCCGGGGCTTTGCTCAAAGACCTTGTACTTAATAGCACAGCATTTCTTTTATCAAACTGTATTTATAAAATGTGTTAGAATTTCCTGAAATCTCATTTTCTCCAAGTTTCACCTATACTTTTTGGCAAGGGAACTTGTAAGAGTACGTATCTATGGTATTATCTGTAGCTGAGGCAGAGGAAACAAGTCTGTGTTTGCTATAAAGATACTTATTCACTAAGCAAAACAACCGGAAAACCAATAATACTTTCAGAAGAGTTTTAATATTAATAATAATGCACCCTACTGTAGAGAATCTGATTCTTGAAGAGCTATAATATGGCAACACACCAGAGTATCCAAGGCAGCGGGTGACACAGAGGCCACCATATCATAACATGGAGAATGGTCATGAGACCAGGCCACCATGTGCTACCAGATCTCTTGGGTGCTTTCTCCAGTGGCTTACAAGATGTTCCCGTTGGAAGCCTCATCATCAATATGTAAACTGAAGCTGCTCCAGAGCAGCAGAAGGAGAAGCAGCTTGGGTGGCAATGGAGCTGAAGAGACATGGCCAGGGAGGCCAGTCTGGTGGTGATGTAAGAAATGGATAACACCGGAACAAGGGACAGAGGGACAAGAAAGGACAAAGCAGAGAAGATGATCAGAAGTGAGGTGGCAGTATTAGAAACTAAAAACCAGAAGTTGAAGGGCTGTTGACAGCAGAGGAAGGGGAGAGGAAGAGAGAAAAAAATGTAAACAATCCTTGGGCATATGAAAAGTAACAAGAACCAGACAGCTGTGCCCCGGCTGCTGCTGAATCACAAAAGCTAAACTACTATTGATATAAATTGTTTAGATCCAATAATTATGAATGAATAAATAATAAGATTCAAATCAAAGCGGCATGCAAGTCACCACCATGCTGATTCTCTAATGACATTCAAGTGTCCCCTTCCTTGGGCTTTCAAACTGTTGACACACAAAATGGAAAACCATGACAGTAGTTTCCTAGTCATCTTGAGCATGCCCAGAGAGGTCAAAGGGCTCCCATGTCTCTCCAAATAACATTCCCATTATGCCTACCATGATACTTTTAGTGTAGCTTTCTAACTAAAAATGTAGCCAGGCAAGATCTACCTTGAGCCACTTATGAAGCAGTTCAGTGTAGTTTTGATGTCCTTGGACCCTGCCTACTAAGGTTCAGAGCAAGCAATGAATTACTGAAAAAAAAAACCAGAATCTGTGTTAAAGTGACAGCTGACCAGTATATACCTTTTACAAAAACAAAGATTAAAAACCAAGGTAAACTGTACTGTATAAAATAAAAGCCTATATGTAATTATAGTTAAATAGTAGAAGGCATTTCTAAGTATGAATGCTTACAGAATTTTAGCTACTAAGTAAGTACATATATTCCTCTGCCCATGTGTGAAGCTGACACACACTAGCAGGTTATTTAGCCACTGGCCCACTGCAAACACCGTAAAGTGAACTGCAACACTGTTCCTTATTATTTCTGAATCAATTCATCAGAAGTCCACCAACATTTTTCGTTGTTTGCTAACAAGCAAAATCTGAATGGTTTATTGGCAACATCATAGTCAAACATCAAATCCTTCAGCAGAACTGATGATCTTCATTGCAGAGAAGAAGATTCTCTTAAACATTCAACGACTTTTAAAACCCAAGTTGAAGGAATAAAAGGTAATAAATAGGCAACCAAATGTGCACTGCCTGGAAACCACAGACCCACGGGTTCCAACCTGACACGCGCACTCTGTGATCTAAAACCCATGGTGACCCGAAACACTTAGATGACACTGCCCCGCAGGTCATGTCAGAAACACATGAGAAGGTTTTAGTAAGCTACAGAAATCAAGCAGGACTCGGGAATGAAGATTTCAACCACAGAAGTCGGGTCATGAATCTGCAAAAACTTCAACAATTTCATTTAGACAAGACTTCTATCTTTATTAGCCGAAGGGGTAACTTCCTTATCAGTCAGCTCTAAGTACAATGCTTTGAAAATGATCAAAGCTAGTTCTACACTCAGTGAGTGACTGTAGGTCGGCCTGAATGAACGGCCTGAGATCCCACCCATCAGGGATGCAGGTGGTTAGTGCAGATCCTCTGAGAGCATCCTGGCACTCCAGCAGGCACTGTAAGATGGAGTCATTAGTACAAAATGTCAAGCTGACAGGAGGCATGCCTGGTGGCACTCATTATAAAAATGTATCTCTCTAACCCTGTGGCCTCTGAGTAGGGGCACACCCTGCACAGACACACACCTGAGCTACCCGTGGAGGAACCAGGCAGCACAGATAGATACGGAGTTACAGGGCTCCTTCGATGCTTACATGATAAAGTACAGCCTCTACCCTGCACATGGTATTGACTGAGGTCACTGCACCAACATGCATCCAGGTTAAGAACTTACCTGCTAGAGACTATTTCACTGTTACTTGGTCCAAGCATCTCACCTTCTCTGCTGAATCACAACATGGACTTTCTAAGACGTGTTATGTAAAGCCCTAGAGTACTAGCCAAGGAAACACACCATGAACACCTACGAAATGTTAGTTAGATTCACTGGAGAAGAAAGGTGCATGCGGAAAGACACAACGATGTCCACTCAGGACGAGAAGAGGCAGCGAGGAGCCTGCGCTGCCAAAGCATCTCTCTCGTTAAGGCACTTACCGAAGTGCAGAATGTCTTCCAGAGCGGGACACACTGTTGCCCACAGGGGAGGGCAGGTTGTTCCCTCTGTGCAGGTCCTCGATGGACCTACTCCAGGGCTTTGATTTGTCCACTGTACTCTCCACGGTACTTTCCACACTTTCAAAGTCAAAACTAAAACAAAAAAGGAATGCTACTCAAAACTTAGAAACTAACTTTCAGACACACACGTGGACATTCGTGACCTGCTATTCCTTAACCTCTTCTTCACCACAACGCGAGAAGTCTTTGCAGCCGAAGGAAATGCAAAAGAATCTCTGGGGTCCGGTCCTGGTGTTAGTTTGAAAAACATGAGGATTACAAACACAGGGTCTGGCCAAAGAATTGTTAACAACAAACAGTTAAAACCAGGTCACTGTACATTGCTGCATCTTACTTGGTGGCTGAACAATCACTACCACTGCTATGCTGGAAGGAGGAAGGAGATCGTACAGCTGTCTTCATTTTACTTGAACAAGTTGGAATGTTAGGCTTATACTAATTCATTCCTATCCATCGATTTTTTTCACTGAGTGTTTTCTCCTAGTGTGTTAGCAAGTACTTTTCCAGCCATGTGTGATGCATTACTAGCGAGGCTATGGATTTGCTTTGATTTTGGACTCTCTTCCCCGATGTGGTGGTGCTCTTTAAAGTAAGGCTGTTTTTCCTCTGACATTTTTTGAGGCTATTACTCATGTTAACCATGTTGGAATAAGTGGCAAGTTGAGCTGCTCATTCCTGTGTAGCCTTAGGAACCGAGTCTCTAAACAAGCAGGCCTTTGTATCCCTCTCACTTCCTTACTCACGCAGTGTGTTACTCCACTTTCTCATAAGAATACTGCAGTGTTCCTACCCCTAGTTGTGCCTGATCAGACAGCAGGACAAAATGAGACAGCAGCTATGGTTAATATTCTCTGAAAGACTATAAAAGATCTTGAAGAAAAAAAAAATAATGCAAGTTGGAAATCATCTCCAGATGCTTATAAAGCATGACTGCCAGAGGGGGGGGAAACAAAAACACCAGAATGGCCACCTAAAAACTAGGGAATATTCTCTTACTCTTCCGGTTAAATGCCTAGCAGGGATAGGCGCACAGAGTCTGCACAGGGGTTGATGACAGACTTTTCTGTCACGCCCGTGGATACAGGAGCAATGCTGAGGAGGAGAGGGGCAGAATGGAGCAGTCTAAGAAAGCCTGAAGTACTAAAACAAAAGGTTCTCACTGAAATGGAAGGGACTTGGAGGAACATAGGAAGAGCATTCATGGTACGAACATGCCACAAGCCGTTCACCAAAAGCTCACGTCACACGTTCGTTCGTCTTACTCCTTCCCATGTGCACAGGACCAAAACACAAGAAACACAAACTTTAGCAAACTGGTGGGTGCTTCTATTTCAGACAGATCCAGAACCTGTTGTATTACGTTCCATGCGCTGGAAAATTACTAATGCCGGGGTATAGTAAAAATTTTCAAAATAAAAGACAAATTATATAACTTATCCAGATACAGCAAAACAAAAATAAAACCAACAAACAAAGTGTTTAAAGGTAATGCCCCCAAACAAACCTAAAGACTCAAGAACGGGGAACACCAACTCTGAGTCGAGGTGTTTAGTTGGTTCTTGCCTTACACTGTAGCCTGCAGAATTCCTGCAAAGTATCCATGGCTTGCCTCCACTGGGCTGAGAGGAGGCCATATTTGAGAAATCTGGCTTCCAAGCCCTACTGTCAAGTAAGTAAAGAATTTATTATACATAGTAAACAATTATATTATTTCTCTTTTTTGTTGTTCCTGATTTTTCTTAGTCTTCCTCAAATACTATAAATATATCTATAGGTTTTTAAATTTGCAAGAGGGAATATTCTTTTTGTCATAATATATGATGCATCATGGGATTGGTTGACCTAAAGTAACAGAAATAGGTAAGAAATATTCTTGTAGCCAGGCGGTGGTGGCGCACGCCTTTAATCCCAGCACTTGGGAGGCAGAGGCAGGCGTATCTCTGTGAGTTCGTGACCAGCCTGGTCTACAAGAGCTAGTTCCAGGAAAGGCTCCAAAACCACAGAGAAATCCTGTCTCGAAAAAACAAAAACAAAAAAAAAAAAAAGAAATATTCTTGTGATGGACCATGGTATAAACACTAAGAATATTTCAGAAAACAATTTCTTCTAGTATATGAGAGGTATCAAAATAGAACCATCATACCAGATTTGGTTACTATACACGAATCTGTAAGGCAAGAATAATTGTAGTTTCCTCTACATAAGTATTGGGTGAAGGGATAGAGACTAGAGAAAACTATCCAGCTGCACATTCAGACTCTTCGGAGTGAGAAAACAAAAACAAGTAGTTACTGTTAAAAAGAAGAATGGCAAAGTTGGAGAGAGGGCTCAGGGTTTAAGAGAGCCTGATGCTCTTAGAGAGGACCTGACTTTGGTTCCTAGTATCCACAACGCAGCTCACACTGTCACACCAGAGGATCCGATGCCCTTTTCTGGCTACCATAGCATGGGCACTAAGCGAACAGGTAGTACACATATATTCATGCAGGTAAACGTCTATATACATAAGACCAAACTAAATATGTCTGCCTTGGGAAAAAACAGAGTGGGATGCATTCAGAAAGTGGACGCAGTTTAAAACAAGCATTGTGTACGGCCTGAGAGCCTGTCTTAAAACACATGCACACACTCACCCACTTACACACACTCTCACACTCACACATAGACATTCACACACACTCACCCATCCGCACCACTCACCTGCACACTCACACACACTCACACACACACAACCACAGCAAAGAGAAAAACAAATATCACCGAAGCTGAAGCATGCTCCCTGTCTGATTAGAAACACAGCATTGTTCCGCCTCACTCTGCACATGTGGGACGACCTGTGGAGATTGGACTGTTTCCTGATTAAAGGAGAAACGCTGAAAAGAGAACGTCTCATTCAAATGTACACTTTGCAGCCCTGTTATAAACCATTCCAGAAGTCATGAAAATGGAGAACCGCGAGGAGTAACATAGCTAAGCCACTTAATTTTTTCCTGCCCTGCGCCACGTTCTCATGTGGCAGGAAACTAGAGACTGCAAATGTATAGACAATTTTTTTAAAAAAGAGAATAAAAGTGTTCCTTCCTCCTGGGCCACTATGTTGGTGTCTAGAACTGCATCCTTATCTGTTCGTTTGCCAAAACACACATAAACACATCTATAGCATTTCCCCAATCAGTGCTGGGGTTGAATCCATGACCTCACACACGCTAGGTAAACAAACACTTTACTACTGACCTCCACCCCAGCTGTCACACAGGGTTGGGGTGTGGGCCGGTGGTAGAATACAGGCTTAGCTTGTGCAAAACCCTGCTTCAATCCCCAGCGTACCAAAATTTAATAAAATGCTAAAGGACATTTTTTTTTGCTACTTCTTTAATTTATTCAGCAATGTACCATATATCACTAGTTTTCTACCACATAGATTGATAGACCTTAAGCCCCCCAGGAAAGCCATCCTTTGGCATTGTGGATATTGCTCAGTAGCAAGGCCAGGTCCTGGGTTTGATTCCTAGCACAGCTGGCAAGTCTTCAAGGTGATTTTAACTCACCTGTTTCATTTCTAATACCATTTACGGGATATGTTTTTAGCTAAACAATCTCTAAAATGTCCCCCCTCCTCTGCTTGTGGGTGTCTGCTTTCAGTATGTGATTCTACCACTGGGCTGCATCTGCTGGACCATGTGAAGCTGCTATGCAAGCAAAGTTTTACTTACGTGACTGCGTACTGTGCAAAGGATAGATACTCCACAAGAACATCGAGGCCTTTGTTGTCTTCATTCAAAAACTCTCTGACCCATCTGGGGAAGGAAGAAAGAATGGTTGGCGACAGTGATCACGTGGTTTATGTCCAAGACATGGTGGGTAGCTTTGGCTTTTCCCTAAAACATCCCAAGTCTAAAAGGAAATACAGAAGATGGCCCCGACTGTTTTCATAGGGACTAGGTACTTCTGGATGGGGCATGAAAACCACAGGTCGCTGTGTAAGGACACGGAGCAGAAAGTACTTGCATGTCATCCTTGTATTTGACCATCTGAAGACTTGAGACGACGAATTTCAAAAAGGTTTCTAAGAAAAGGAATTTGTCCTAATGTACTTTCAACCGCACATCACCCCTAGCCTGGTTGCTGGAAGAGCCAAGACTAGACAAAGAATCAGGCAAACTGGGAACATGGTGCCATAGCCACTGCAAATCAGGCATGACTCCAAATCCATTCTCAGTTCCTCTTGGCGCACCCAGCCAAAGAAACCACTAAACCACCAATGAGAGGCCAATGTTTATGGGCCTCTGGAAATTCAGTAAGGATAATGACTTGCTTATTTTTTTCCACGAGTATGAAAACCTTTAAAAGACTGCAGGTACCACAGACCATCAGCAGGACTAACACGAGACAAGTAGCTTTAAAGATCCAGTCTTAAACCATTCTCTTTAGCTCGCTTTGGAGTGCTGTGTACTGGTTCACCAAGAAAATGCACACATTATATTTGCCTTTCATAATGACTCCAAAGGACAAGGTGATGAATCGGTACTTTAAGGCCTGAGGGTAAAATCCTGTCACCTGACTTCACACTCTTCCTCCTATGCATTCCTCAGCAGAGACTGCAGATATCAGAAGGAACCTTCACTCAGTGTGAAATTCCACCAGTTGATGGGTACAAAGATCACTGCGGTAACACAAGATCCACAACCACACACTGCAGTCCAAAGCGGTTGTGTCCCTCTGGGAACATGGTGTCCAAGGCTGCCTGGCTCTGGATGCACCACAGCTACTGTGGAGGCCATGGTTGTAAGCTATGAAAATAGCCGCGGGAAAATGGCCCGTGTGTCAAAGGATGTACCTTGAGAGGTTTGTGTGACAAGAAGAATCTAGTAGACTCCAGATACCTTTTCTGTTTATTTGATTGTTTTGTTTTCTGGTTTGTGCTTTTTCTCCCTTCTCCTTGGTTTCATCTTGATATACAGGTACAGAGAGGAAGTGTGAGGAGTCAGAAGGCGGGAACTCAGACACCCTGATTTATATTCCTCTTCCAAGTCTTCAGTTAGCACCAAAGCTATGCACTTAACCATAGCTGCGTGTAAATACAACATTTAAGAGGAGCCTGGAGTGGCAACATTGGCATAAAAAATCCATTGGTTGGGTCTCATAGAGTGGCTAAACACAGCTCACAGGACTGTTCACTGGTGGAGGCAGAAAATTCCAGAACAGTCACACACATGATCTCACCACATCTACTTCCAGATACTTTTGTTTCCTCCCTGTGCAACAAAGTCTCCAGAGACAGTGATCTCCTTCCCATCCCCGATACAGGGTTTCTCCGTGTAACAGCCCTAGTCATCCTACAACTCACTCTGTAGACCAGGCTGGCCTCAAACTCACAGAGATCGGTCTGCCTCTGCCTCCCAAGTGCTGGTATTAAAGGCGTGCACCAGCACTGCGTGGCAACTGAACGTTTTTAAATGTAACTGGTGGGGGACTAGGGAATGCCTAGCCCTCCCTGTGAATGCTGGCAAAGCTGCTACTTACTGAGGACCTGAGCGTCTTCCTCTTCATTCCTCCGCTACACAATGCAAACTGTCCTGCAGAGATTGCTGTCTTTTTTTTTAAATGATCTATTTTTATTTTATGTACATTTGTGGTTTTGCCTCCATGTGTGTCCATGGAGAGTGTAAGATCCCCTGGAACTGGAGTTATATACACAGTTGCGAGCTGCTAGGTGGATGCTGGGAATTGAATCCATGTACTCTGGAAGAGCAACCAGTGCTCTTAGCGGCTGAGCCATCTCTCTGGTTGGTGTCTTTTTCACATGAAAAAGAATCACTAAATTCCAGGCTATTCGGGACAGGCTCAGTTTCACATATTCTATTCAGTGCTCACTACTGTGGAAGTTCAGAACCACAGCCATTGGAGTTCTGCAGACATCTCCACAAGGAGCACAGATGCCCCAGGACGTCATGAGTACCTGCTACCACTCAAACACCGACACCTCCATCTCATATAGATAAAAACATCAGCCACTCGCATAAGCAGAAAACTGACCCAGACATGAGGAACTTGAACTCAGCCAAGCAGGAAATAGCCAAGGACAGCAGGTCCGTGCATCTTTTGATTCAGTGGGTAATGGGTGCAGTAGATTCTGATGCGGGAGCACGGTTTAATTTGCTTCTTACTTCAACGTCCTAACTGATATCTCACTTGGTAACTATAACCAAAAGCCCCAGAAAGATAACTTTCAGAGTGAGACAGGAACCTAACGCTTAGGTCCTAAAATAGCATGACTCACCTCTGGTGTAATGTCACAAAGCAGATTCAGGCCCTAGAGTTGCAGGATCCTCCTTGGTCGTTTGGTGTCACTCCAATGACATAAGGCATTCACCACTGATTGCCTTGCCTCCTCTATCAATGGCACTTAGCTAAGTCACCCCATAGTAAGGGTATGGCCTGTCAAGAGTCAGCCCTCTCTTCCCTCATCCTCTTAGTCACTACCCTTCCCTGACGGGGAAATGCTGCATGGCTGAGAACAGTCCAGAGTGATCATCCATGAACTGCGAGACTAAGGAAAGAAAACGGGTAAGGATGTCAGAAGACAAACGTTAAGGGAGTGTCTCAAAGCTCAGGGACTGAAAGGAACACGGGGAACAGAAACTTGGCTCAACAGGTACTGCCCCCAAAGCCTGACAACCTGAATTCAATGCATGGGACACACACAATAAAACAAAGAAACACTTGTCTCCCACACAACCCTGCCCCCATACACACAAAGGATAGAAATAACGGGAGGGGGGCACTCCACGCTCTAAACACACATGTCTGATCACACAGTGAGTACGTCACAACTGCAGAGCTCCCTCCTCTCTCCGAGCCTGCTGCTGGACTGTTTCATGTGTTGCCAATGGGCAAACAGTTTCAAATTGGGTGATTATAAGTTTTGGAAAACAGAATTATTTCTGACTCTGACAGCATGGATTACTTCCTGAGTGCCTTGCAAACTCAAATGTGATTACCATATGTTATAAATTTGAATTTAGAGAAATTCCAAATCAGATTCTTGGAAGCTTGGAGAGACAGGGATAATGAGAAAAAGTTCTGGAAAAAAAACAAAAATTGTATCCAAAGAAAGGGCTTTGCGGGCAAATGCAAACAAGTCAGTACTGAAATGCAGGCCGCTCACAATGTGGTTTCAGAGTTTTGTTCTCCCTGCCTCCCAAAGTATCAGAGCCGAATTTCTTCACACAGAAAATTAAGTCTGAAAAACCCTCCTGGTGTCCCAAGGACAAGCAAGATGGCAAGACACATGAAAGGAAGAAGGGACGGGTGTTACGCCTTTGCAGGCTCCTGTAGAGAAAGTCTGACCATTGGGTGGAGAGCTGGAATAAAAGATGCAGAAAAATTGGGGGTGCGGGGAGAAAAGCCAGCATCACCCAGAGCCTAAGCCATTACTCAACAGCGCAGAGATCCAGTTCTCAAAGTGTACCCCATCATGGCCAGGAGTCCTTGAAGGCCTCTCAGCATACCTCTAGGGTTGATCTAATTTCCTAAAAGTTTCTAGACTTGATACATGGAAAGCCTTGGGTTTAAACTGTCAACACCTAAACAAAGCCAAACCTTTGCTGAACCTGACCTGTGAAAGAGACCTGGGAAAACTGCTGAGAACAAAACAGAGATCTGTTTACCACATTCCTCACTCTCTGCCATGATGGGGAAAAGGGCATTCCCACGGAAGAACAGTCAGGAGATCTGTTACTGCTCGATGCTCAAAGCACACATCTTTCTCATTTTCTTCCTGAGAAATCCACAGCCACAGAAAAACACCTGCTGCCCACTCATGCCCCTGGACAGTCTCAGGAGGGTCAAGGATGGAGCCATTTCTCCACAGGCGGCCAATTCACTTGTAAAAATGACTTACAAACTATGATAACATTTTGGGTATTTGAAAGACATTTCCTCCAAAATTCATGAAGCTGGCCTGCTGATTTGGGCGAAACAGGCAGTATTTGTCACTAATGATCAATTTTCAGCTTCAATAAAAATTAAGAATTTAGGAAATGTGTGTTTATATTAATTTGATAGCTTTATGTTAACTAAAAATGTATCCCGATGGCAGCAATGGTTATTAACAAAAATGATTTTTTAAAAACGCTCAAGAATGACACATTGGAAGAGCAGAGTACCTCAGTAAGCCGGCTTCACAAATGATCAGGTCAGGACTCATGCTCCGGTGAAAAACATCACCTCAGTGCATAAGGAAGCACAATGGATTTGAACAGAAGACAGCAGGCGTTAGCGCCTCTGGGCATTGTCGCGCAGAGAATCTTAGTGTACTGCCAGAAGAATCTCCACAGAAATAAATACCAAACCAAACTGACACAGGGTCAGGAAAACTCAGCTGCCTGTTATTACAAAGATAGGAAAGAAGATTCTCAAGAGCTTTTATGAGGAAATAACACTATTATTTACAGGGACTTTTTGCTGTTTTGTTAGTTACAGTTTACAAAAAGTTATTCGTGTTAATATTCACAGTAGTGGATATGTTTAAATATCAAAGTTCGCTACTAAATATTACATATTAAATAAACTTAAAATTTGTCAATTTTAATTTTTAACATGGCAAATGTTACTAGGTTCAATTCATATAAGCAACAACAATTTGTTGGAGTTCAAAACAATTAGCTAGAATGAAGGTGTTCAGAATGTCAAAAAACGTGGGAACTGTTAGTGTGGGCAATAAGCTTTAGATGTAGCCAAATCATAGTTCAAGTCTCAGTGTTTCTAACTGGCATGGAGTGGAATAAAACAATTGGCAGCCGACCTTCAACCTTCCCTTATACATAACAGTGGCTCAGAGTACAGAGCAATAACCCAAACATTTTTATGTGAAGTAATGCAATTAAAGTGTCTAACAAATGCCAACACACACACACGCGCGCACACACACACACACACACACACACACACGCACGCACGCGCGCACACAATTTGTAAACATCTTAGAAAAACTCTGGCCACTCTCTTCTCTTTCTTCTTTGACCAGGTCCAGCTCCAGCCATCACTGGCCCACAAAAATCCTGACAGTCTAGGCAGTTTCTCAGGGCCTTCTCTTTTCTGCATACTTCCCCAACCCCTGGCCAGTTTGCCACAATCTTCATGCCTGTCTTTTTAACCAACCACAAGTGAAGTGAACATCTTTTAGAACATCTGTGACCTTGCATTCAGACTGAAAAGCAATTTTCCATCATTATAGGCGATGGTATTAAAATAAATCGCCTACACCGCAGTTCCGTGGAGTAAAACTAGCAAATCTCTCTGGCGGACCCCTCACCACCACAGCCGCTGCCCAGACATCTGACGCAATTTGGCTTCTGCCCACTCAGATCGCTTGCCAGGGTGCTGTAATGATACTCGGTTCTTTTTCAAGGGCATTTCAAGTAATTTCAGGGGTTTGGACAAGTCATAATCCAATTCTTCTCCAATGTTATAGCTCCTAACAGTAAGTGAATGGGATTATTCCCAGTCAAAGTCTTATTCGACATAGCTCAAAAATTAATTTTCTTTCTCAAAAGATTGCTCCATTTATGGAGTTTTAGGTTTATCTCAGAGCTAAGAAGAAACCTTCATGACAGCTGCAGCTGAGAATGCTACCTCAGCAAAGCCCACTCACCACCCTAACCTTGAAGCCCATGCAGGTGCCAAGAATAATTTTTTTCAGGACAAATGTCCTGGAATTTCAGCTTTTAATTTCTGGAAATTAAAATCTGCTAAGTGCTCAGGTCACTTTAAGTAGACAAAAATTACATTCTACACCTTAAGAATATGTTATTTACTGTTGTTAATTTGTAGATATTTTCCTCGGTGAACCTAAGAAAATTAAATATAAAAAATAAAATAGTTGTTGTATATTGAGTATCATGCATCAGATCCTATAGTAAGCATTTCATTCCTACGAGTTAAGCACTGCTACTCTCATTTAACAAGAAAGATTAATTTAGGTCATATAGTACGTGCAGAGAGCTTGTGTAATTTAAACTTATCAAAGACGAAATTAATGAAAAGGGTCATGGCAAAGGCGTGCACTAAGTTCTCTTCATCATACAAACATGTGCCCAATTATCTTTCTATTATTTTACCCAGAGTACAAAAATGACCTGTCCATCACAGCATACAAAAATTCCTCATGGTAGTAATTGATAAGTTCACTAGCCAGTAATTCTTCAGAATTTGTTCCTATCAAATGAGGTCAGGCCAGTAAGCTGGAAGAAGGAAAAGCCTGGTTCAGAGTTGAGTCTTCAAGGCAGGCAAGAGAAAGTCAGAATCCTTGAGTGTTTTCCTTCCATGTGAGCATGTGCGCTAGTCATCTGCATACAGACAATGCAGCCCTGGATTCTTCTGCAGCTATAGCCACTTTCCCAAGGGTCTCACATAAGTACTGGGCAAGTGGGGAATCTCAGCTGGTGAGGACATGCCTATTGTAGCACCGCCCACAACTCCCTCCAGCTGCTCACAGACTGCACAGGCTCATCTATTCCTCCTACTTTATATTAGAAATGAATGTCTGCTTTAGGACCTGGGGGCCTTTCACATCATCCCAACAATGCCTGAAGATATGCTTTTCACCAGTTGGCAGAAATCCTGCCTGTAAATTATTCCACCATTTTCAGTTGAGAATTGCCAAGGCATAGAACTGGGCCGTTATCAAACAGACTATGGTTCCTGGTTCCTAAGTAGCAGAAGCTATTTAATCTCCTAGGTGTAGGGGCCCCATTAAACTACCACTGCCTTCATTTTGAGGCAGACAAGCCTTGCTGCTTTAACCCCAGAGCCCTGACTGCCTTAATTCTTTCAGAAAGGGCTGCTAGAAAAAGCAATGCAGAGAGCCAACGTACTGGCCAGATAGCTGTAGACACTGCAGTCACACAACCATCTCCGAGCCTTAATTCTTTGAGTCTTGAAAAGGAGCTTAGACAATATTTTCCAAGTTTCAAAATCATGATTTTATGATGTTTTTTTCTGTAGTTCATTTTTGGAGACAAAACCAAGAATCCGTTAATTTTGTGAAGACTCTGTTCTCAAAGAGACAAGTATGGCAATGTAGCCTTTAAGAAATGGGCATTCTACCTCAAGTCTCCCAACAGGACCCTGCAATACCATTTCCTACTTAAATAAAAATCTGAAGCAACTGTGCTGATTAAACATCGAAATAGCTTATATCACTCAGTATAAAACAGAAGTAGATTGCTCTGTATGTCACACATCTATTTTACACACTACTCAGGGAGCAGTATGCTCAATAGAGTATGCTATTGATATATAATTTCACTTCAACAGATCTGCAAGAAACATCAAAGGGAAACATTTGAAAAGTATTGAAGCCTATAGTCTTCAGTCTTCTCTCTCTCTCATGGTAAATCCACAAAGTCAAAATCCAGAAAATATAAATAATTTACCAATGTTTTATTATACTTTGCTCATGTCTATATTCCTAGCATTTAACAGGCTAACACAGGAGGATTGCTCTGAGCCCAAAGCCTAGCTACATAGTGAGTTCAAGGCCAACCAGAGAAAGATTTGCCTATGAAAAAAGACTGATACTTTCTGAAGAACCAAGATTACAAAATAAGGTATCCAGTATCATCCAGACTTGAAGATAAACTACATTACTCAAAGGTCCTATTTATTATGCCATCCCAAGAAGTAGGGGAAATATAAACAAACTCCAATTGCCTGAGGCAAAGCAACCATATTGATGCTGAAAAGGAACTGTCAGAAATGTCTATCGCAGTGATGCTATGAACTTCATTTTTCCTGGTGGAATACTGCATGGTCTCAAGTGTTTAACAAGTAAGAAAGAGACTCAAAACTTGTCTCAAATGCAAAGACAGCACAACACCACCCCGGCTTCCATTCTGTTGTCAATGGAAAGAAATCAAGGAAAGGGAGAGCAGCTTCAACTAAGCAGGCTGAAGGCTGAGAGTTCAAGTCTCAGTTTACACCATTCTTAAATGTTCCTCAGCTGTCAGAACAGACAGGATGTTCACAGTCACACATACAGAAAGCCAAGCACTTGCCAAGAACTGTCCATATTTACTTCATCCAAGCAAGTAAATACAGAGTTGCTACGAATAGGACTGGAGAGATGGCTCAGAGGTTAAGAGCATTGCCTGCTCTTCCAAAGGTCCTGAGTTCAATTCCCGGCAACCACATGGTGACTCACAACCATCTGTAATGAGGTCTGGTGCCCTCTTCTGGCCTGCAGGCATACACACAGACACAATATTGTATACGTAATAAATAAATATATAAAAAAAAGAGTTGCTACAAATACCCAAGTCTGCCCCTCTTGATCCTTATAATCAGCAATCAGGGGATTAAACCCCCTCATCTAAACCTTGGTCTTTCAGTAAAAGGAGAAGCACAATTCTTGGCTATGATTCATTCACTTTCTAACATAAAATCTGAGTGCTAACATGTTGCAGGGGCACACTTACCCAATGTGGTTGGTTCTTAATGAGATTTCCAGTTCTCTTAGCACTTGCGTAGATTCTTGAACACGCCTCCTGAATTTCTATAATTCAACAAAATATGACCTTTAGTACCTGGTGCTCCTGTAGTTTATAATAAATTTAATGCAATATGAAAATACCTTTTCTTCTAAAGTATATTTCTCACGTTTCTTTTGTTTTATTCAAAAGCACACAAATCTTGATCATAAAAAAATTAACTTACAAGAAAGAACCAGAATGTTTATTTCCTGCAATCTCCTAGAGTTAACTATATTCCCTACCCCACATATACCATAGTTAGACCTCTTGTTCAAGAACCCCAAACCATCGCCAGTTTCAATGATTCACGAGGATGAACAGACTCGAGCGAGACACACTCACACACGTGATGTATTGAAATGAAACATTAAATGGCAAAACCAATAAAAGGAAGAGGTGCGTACGATGATGTGAGTGTATAGGAAACCAGACATGCATTTAAGAGTGCGCTTGACCAAGCAGACATGAAACTCAACGGGGTTTTCATTAGGGGCTGACCTCATTAACACACTCTGCCTCACTCAGGCAGCAAGTCCAGATTCCAGCAATAAAACACAGCATAAACCATGTTGTTTTCATAAACGATTGAGGCACAGTTAGCTTTTTACAGAGAATACAAATGATCCCTGATGGCCAATTTGTTAAGCTGGCCCTTCTAAAGACAGCAGTCCTGGGCCTACCAGTCTCAAGTTGATTCTTCTCAGCCTGACTTAAATGCTCAAAACACAAACCTTCAGAGTTAGCCCTTCCAACTAGTCTTCACTTGGAAGGTCAGGTTCATGTGCACATGCACGCATTCAGGAAGCCCTTCTGCACTCTTGCCGATCAAGAGCCTACCTGTCTTTCTAGACTTCTAGTCTTTAATGACTCCTGTCATGATGGTGAGTGTATACATGCTTTTAAATCTATGCAGTCTTCTACATTCAAATGGGGCTGCTATGCCCATCAGTTCTCTGGAGATTTTTTCCTATCAGGCCATTCTGAAAGAAGGAAATTCGAGGTGTAATGCCTTCTTTCAAGAGGCGCGGGCTCTCTGTGCTGTTGTCTGCCCCCCTCAAGCTTCTTTGTTGTCTGGGAAAAGCTTTGTAAATTCCAGCTCAGGGTAGGAAGGACCCTTGTCCTCTGCTGCCACCAAGTGCAACAAGAACAGAGGCCTCCACTTCCAGGCTACTAAGCACGGCTGCGGTTCTCCAGAGGAACAACACCCAGAGGCAAGAAGGAAAGGTTGGTAGCATGATTCCCAACTGAGGGTTGGTTGTGAGAGCTATGCCACAGGCATGAGAAGCAGCAGCCCAGGGAGATCTGTAACACTGCTTGGCACAGGCAGCCTCCTGCTGCCCCTTCTCCTCTTCTCAGAGTCCCTGGCTTTTCGCAGTTGCTATAACTGTTGTCACAAACACTATAAAAAAAAAAAAAGATCTTCTTGGCATTTTGTGACCAATATACAATGGGATATAGGAAATAAAAATATTTCAAATATAAAGAAAAAAATAAAGGTGTTCTGCTTCTGCTGCCGAGAAAGCCCTAATCAACAGCAAGGCCATTGATGGTTTGGAGGGATATCCTAGAACACCTCCCTGCAATGAGTGTACTAGGCATGGGATTAGGTAGAAAAGAGGGAGTGGGACAGGAGACTGACTAAAGGTACCAATGGTCCATGCTTCTTGTTAAGACATGCCAGACAGGTTCTCAGCGGTCCCTGCTGGTCCTGAAGCCTTCCTCAAGTCGAAGAAGTCATCCCTACCCCCCCATGATCTTCTACAAAGAACAAGCATACTACTGAAAACATAGCACAGTAGTAAAGATGTCTGACTAAAGGTCATGAGAAGGGAGAGAAGGAGGAAGGAAGAGAGGTAGAGAGAGGGGGGAGAGGAGAGAGAGAAGGAGAGAAGGGGGGGAGAGAGAAGTGGACTGTTATGAATGCTACATACACATATACAGACAGACACACAGCCTAACAAGGCAAGTAAGTCAAATGCTGAGCTAGAGCAACAAGCAGCAAGCAGCAGCTAGCATTCGCTCATCAGACATCAGCTATGCTGGGCACTGTAATAATGTCTGACCCTGTGACAAACGAAGCTGACTTCACCTGTGTTGCATTCTCCAGGGAGCGGCTCTATTTTTGTTTGGATTTTGGAAGGCAGAGAAGCCTTAGCATCCTCTTTGCTGAGACATAAACAGTGCATGTTAATATTCTGCAAGTCCGAAATACATCCACAAGACTTTAAAAGCTCTTTCAAGAGAAACCTTGAACCTATAGGGCCCAGCGGGAATGCAAGAGCCACAGAGGATCCACTACCAAGCAGTCTGCATCCTCTCTCTTTCCTGGCAGGTACAGGACGGCCAGCTATAGCCCAGGGAGGCAGCTGAGACTGGGTGAGCCACGCCATAGTTTTCTCCTCAAAAATGTAGAGCCGGCAAAGGATCAGACTCCTTTCTTCAGGATCTGTAACCTCTTTCCACGCAGACATGAACACAGCCTCCCCTGAGGCACAGGCTAATAACAGTTGGTATAAAATTAAGAGGCTGGTTTAAGGAGCTCTGGGCTCAGAGATATCTAATTGAGACGCTTCCTTCCCTGCCCTAGGGGGTGTCATTTAAAGCTATTTCTAAACAGAATGTGCTTGGAGGGGTTTTTTTTTTAATTTTTAAGGGCAAATTAAGTATCTTCTACTTAATTTGAACAAAAGATTAATGAATAAACTATTTGAGGACCCTAACCACAGTTAAAGGAAGCCTAGACAGTCTGGCTAAAATTTAAAGGCCTGATTGGAACACTCCCCAACCCCAGACCACAGCTGAGAATTTTAAGCTCATTTTAACTGAAAGTCATGCCTTATTCCAAACAAATCTCCTTTTTTTTCTGGGGCTTAAGCATTGCAATTATGTTGTGTGGAACAGATCTTCTCCTGCTCCCAGCTCCTGACAGAAACCTTACTACAGCAGGGGGTTGGGGTGCTAATCCTTCCCAGTTCATTTCTCCTGAGCTGAACGACAGAACTTGAAAGACAGGGCACAGACACAGAGATCTGTCTACCTCTGCCTCCCAAGTGCTAGGATTAAATGCATGCGCCACCACCGTCCAGAGCCACCACCATCTAGCCCAAAGAGATTTTTTTTTTATTTTTATTGAGCTCTACATTTTTCTCTGCTCCCCTCCCTGCGTCTCCCTCTGCTTCAACCCTCTCCCAAGGTCACCATGCTCCCAATTTACTCAGGAGATCTTGTCTTTTTCTACTACCCATGTTGATTAGATCCATGTATGTCTCTCTGAGGGTCCTCATTGTTGTCTAGGTTCTCTGGGATTGTGATTTGTGGGCTGGTTTTCTTTGCTTTATGTTTTTATCTTGACAGAAGGAGCCATTATGCAGTAAAGGAGAAACCTGGTGCTAAAAAAATTCCCATGAACCCACATAGATGACCTCAACTAAGACTACTAACAATACTGGAGAGGGTGCCTGAACTGGCCTTCACCTCTAATCAGATTGGTGACTTCCCTAATGCCATCATAGAACCTTCATCCAAAATTGATGGAAACACAGCCAAGCACTGGGCAGACATAGAGAGTCCAGATGAAGAGAAGGAGGAGGAATTACATGAGCAAAGGGGGCTCAAGATCATGAAGATCAACTCACAGAGACATCTCTGGACTGATAGCATGCAGGTGACAGTTGTGTAGATTGAACAGGGCACAGACAAAACAAGGACATTCAGGTGGACACATGGGTGAGGACAGAGAAATCAGCCGTCCACACGACCACCACCAGGCCCACTCCTCTTTATTAAGTGATCCCCAAAGGAGGAACTGTTTAACAAGATGATCCCTGGTTTCTTCTGCTTGGTTTGCTTTGTCTCCTCCTGAGGGTGTGGGGCTGGGAGCCCAGGCAGCCATTTCTAGATATGTATCACATGCTTTCTTTCTAGAATGAGGGACTGTTTCTAGAATGAGCTGTACGGTGCATGAAGGAAGAGTTCCCTCAGTCTGTATATAATCACTGCTATTTCACACACACACACACCCCTCAGCTCAGAACAAGCACAGCACTCGTTCATCATCTCAGGTCTGGGGGTTTCTAAAGAACCAGTAGAACCCTCGCAGAAACAAAGAGCATAGCCAAAACTTTTTTTAAAAAATGGGATTTATATTTTTGTGTGTGAGGCATTCCCTAACCTATAAAATTAAGGCTGCTCTATGCTCAGGTCAAGAGATAAATCAGAAAAACTAACAAGAATTAAACAGTTATTACTTTTTGAAGGGAGGGGGGTTGGATGCAGACCTTTTTACAAATGGCCATCAAATTACAAGCAGACACATTGATAGAAGATGTGGGAAACCACGGGACATTCAAGGATTGTATGGCATGGAACCAAAGTGTGGTTCTCTGTTTTCTTTAAACAAAAACTTACTTATGCATATGAATGTTTTATCTGCTTGAAGTCATGCGCACCACATACATTCCTAGTGTCCCCCCACAGGTAAGAAGAGGTGTTGGATGTCTTAGAACTAGAGTTACAGATGGGTATGAGTCACCAGTATATGCTGGGACTGAACTCAGGTCCTCTAAAGGAGCAACAAGTCTGAACTGCTGAGCCATCTCTCTAGTGCCAGGATAGCAAAGTTCGAGCGTAATTTCTATTGTTTAAATCCCTCTTGCCTGTAAATAAACCAGAGGACAAAGACTCAGTCTCAAGAACCCTCCAGAGAAAATAGGAGCTATGCTTTTTTGCAGGACATTTCTCTTTTTTGGGGGGGGAGGGGTTGGAGGCGTTTAGAAGTGGCAATATGAGTTCTAAAGAATTAGAACAAAATAACAAAGAAAAGAGGAAAAAAGCTAGAAGGAGGAGGGCAGAGTGGGTAGAGAGAGGGTCAAGGAAGGAGAGAGTGAGCCAAGATCACTGGAAACACCTGACCAAGAGAAGCCTGCTTTTCTTTTCCCGGGGATCAGCACTGATACAACACAGGCAATTCAGCTTGAGAAGCCTTGAAAGCCAGAGTTGTTGCGGATCAAGGGGAAGACAAGCACTATCTGTTACAAAGTGTATTTACCCATAGTCATCAAGGACAGCTCTGCCCTGAGCCAGCTCAGGGCTGACCCAGCCTGCGGGGCTGTGCCAGGCGACATGCTTAACCACAAGGCATCAGCTTAGGCCAATTGTGCATCTGCACAAAGCAGGGCTTGTTTGTAAAAGGAGAGATGGTTAAGAATGAAATCAGCTATTCCCTCTTTACCTTCCTAAGGCCAGGAGCTGGGCTGGCGTTGAGCCTGAAGCTGGTGCTGAGCCTGAGGGTCGGGCTGGGGCTGAGGCTGGGACTGGGACTGAGTCTGGGGAAGCAAGTTGAAACACCAGCACAGGATGTCAGTATGCAGCTGGGGAGGACAGCCGCAGTGATTTTTCAGGGTTCTAGAAGTGTTTTACGTCATGAAGGACATGCATTGCATTTGCAAGGCCTGCTTTGCTAGAGGCCTAAGCACCTCAGGCCTGGACTCACTACTCTGAGCAGTGGGAACTGACAACATCAGTAACCACCAGAGGGACTCGTTGAAGACTTTCTTTCCTCTTTGTCCTCTCCTGTTGATGGTCTCCAGCGCTTGTTTGCCTAAAGCGCTGGCAAAAAGAAAGTCTGATGCAAGACTCTGCCCACTCCTGAAGAAGCAACAACAGCCGAGAGTGGAAACACATCCACCTTACCTTCCTGGTTACAGCTGGATCCAGGTAGCCTTTGAGCTTCTGGATGTACGTATGGGGAGGGTTCTTCACCTGGAATCGCTCCTGCAGGAAACACAGCAGAAACAGTATGAAGGACTACCGCAGTCAGCCGCAGGAACCACAGTCATGCCATTACTTGTGACCAAACACACCTCAGCGAGAATGTGGCTTTGCTAATAATAACTAGCATGGGCTGATAGTATCTCGTCTTCATAGATTATGTGATCCCTTTGCACAGGAAGAAACCACAACTGGGGGTGGAAGGGAAAGCAGTATTCTCTTTGATAACACAGCTAGGGAGTGATACAGTGAACCTGAATCCATGTCCCCCAAAATCTAGAGGGTGGGCTGCTTCCCCTGCAGGCTACACAGCCGTCACCCAAAGGACCATGCTTTGCCCATTGCTTTTCAGATGTTCTGTGTATTTCTAGTGAATTCTTTGAGATATCTTCAATGTTAACAAACCCTTCACTGTGGAATATGCTACCCTTAGAAATGGCCATATTTGAGCCAAGGCTGGATAAAACCAATTTTTTTCGAAAGGAGTAATGATTTAATTGCTGAAAGGGTGGATGAAATATGGGAACAATTATGAGAGCATGTAAACATGCATGCATGTTATCATTACTAGGTTCCTAAAATGACCTCCCAATTAAAGATCCCAAACTACACACATACACACACACACAAACATAGGAACACATATGCACACACATACATGTGCATACACACACTAGCATGCACACGTGCCTCAAGATGATCAAAGCTAATGTCAAAGACTGAAAGAGAAAAGGTTTAAACTTAGGAAGAGAAGTTCTGAAGGGGGCTGTGTGGACCCGAGCAGCTGAACATAGGTTGTGTATTTTATGTTTAAGATGGATGGCGGTGGCGCACGCCTTTAATCCAGCACTCAGGAGGCAGAGGCAGGCGGATCTCTGTGAGTTCAAACCCTGTGGCACGTGCCTTTAATCCCAGTACTCCAAACTCTGTGGCACGTGCCTTTAATCCCAGTACTCCAAACTCTGTGGCACGTGCCTTTAATCCCAGTACTCCAGCAGCAGAGACAAGTAGATCTCTGAGTTAAGAGGCTAGCCAGGGATACATAGTGAAAGAAGGAGGGAGAGAGGAAAATTTGTATTTCTCTAGCACAGAATCACTAAATTCTTCATACTCCACTCAAATCCTACTTCGTTGCAGGCTTAAAAATGTTAAAAAAAAAAAAAAGGCGGTGGTGACACACACTTTTTATCCCAGCACTTGGGAGGCAGAAGCAGGTGAATCTCTGAGTTCGAGGCCACCTGGTCTACAGAGCGAGAGCCAGGAAAAGCTCCAACACTACACAGGAAAACCCTGCCTTGAAACCCCGCCCCTCCTCAAAGTTAAACAGTTACTTTGCCATATTGAAAATGACATCTTATTACTGACCTAGCCAGTGAAAAGACTACATTGTACTGGTCAAACTAAAGGAAGCAGCTGATGTTCTAATCTGCTTGATGCTACGAGATGACAGCGAGAGGAATATTCCATGTCTTATAAAGCATCGTATCAGGGGAAATTCTGACATTAGCAAACACACAAAAGATGAGAAGAAAATATTGCAATAGTGTATGTAGACAGACGTGATTTACTGTATAAGCGTGCACTGGCCAGGGGTGGCTGGCTTCGAGCGCAGTCAGAGTTCCGGGGAACTGAGGTAAACTGAAACACACAAACCCTCACAAAGCTGACAACTTATGCAAATAAAAGCTAAATCACACAAGTGGACCTAAACTCCCGAGGAATGAACAAGTACCAAAATCCCCAAAAGAACAATTTGTTTTATTTCCAAAAACAGTTATAAATGTCAGAGAAGTTGTTATATGGCACTGCCTGGTGCTATCTGACCATGGAGGGCATGGTGAGACAGGAGAGGACAATGGGGAAAATGAGTAAAAAAACATCTTAAACAGTTACCTACTTGGTCTAACAGTTGATGAAGAAGTCAGGGGCCGTAGGACAGTGGTTCTCAACCACTGGGTCACGACCACTTTAGAGGGTCACATATCAGATATCCTGCATATGAAATGTTTATAATTCACAACAGTAGGAAAACTACAGTTATGAGGAAGCATAACCACCACATGAAGAACTGTATTAAAGGGTCACAGCATTAGAAAGGCTGGGAACCACTGCTCCAGGAGAAGCCAATCCAGTCTTACAACTGTTCAGAAGAGCCTCTAAGGGCTATTAGACTTAAAAAGCATTCTGTAAAGGAAGCCCCTTCCCAGAATATTTTAAACCTCACTATCCTATTTAGACTCCCCATTTGAATTTATTCATATGAATATCAATTTCTGTTGGTCATATTATTCCTTCACTCACACATAATAGAAGACACTATGATTTTAAGACCCAGAGAGAAATCAATTCAATTCTTCAGTTCCAGGGTGTTAAATGTTGTCTCTCTGATAGAGTCCACAGAGTTATAATACAAAGTCGACAATGATAAGAGCCATATGCGATCCTCCTCAGTTCAAAGAGAGGTGAGGCACTTTCCAACTGTGCTGATCAAAGGGATCTCCCTAGAGAAAGAGGGGTTTGGATTGAATATTGAAGAAGAGGCAACACAGAGCTATCCCGAGTCTGTGTGTGCAAGGCAGGAGACAGAAAGTGCTCCATATGAGAGGGCCTGGGAACAAAGGCAGAGGGACATGGAATGTAACTTCAGGGGCTTTTAAAAAGCGGGGTCTCAGGACCTTGGTGTGGGAAAAGTCATGGCACAAAGAATCTCAGGTCAGCATTGGAGCAGACAAGAGAGGGTGCCAGACAGTAAGCTCAGGAAGAGCGGATAGTCAACAGAATCAAATGCAAAATGTTAACGAATAGAAAAACAAAAACATCTGGCTGAAACTGTGTAACTCTTTCTCTTCTCCCAACATTAAAAGTTGTTCTTTTGTGCAGAAAACTAGAACTGAAAAGTCAGCACGCCAGACTCCTTCCACAGCCATGGTTTCTTGGAGAGCTCTGAGGCATTCTTCAGCTCAGTATGAAATCACTTTCCTGGTCAGGGTAAGGGGGGGCATTACAGCTCTCAGACTGAAAACAACTTTGATGAGGCTTTTTCCAAATGATCTCTGTTATTTAGACTAGCCAAGGTTTCTTCTAGCGCGAACCAGTTCAACGGGGCTTTCTTGATCCAAACATTCCATAACTCATTTCCTAATATGTTGGGTTAATTAGGCTTGCTTAATCCATCCATCGCTCATCATTTCTTCTCAGCTGAAGGGTTCCCTCTGAAGTTTTTGATCTGGTGATAGAAGAGGCCACCCTGACAAGGTGGGGTGATGATTTCAGGTGGTCCATCGACCACCACGATGCCTGGAACACAGCGGTGTGCATCCTAAATGCTTGTTATCCTTACTGTGGATCCAGGAACTAGAAACAACAGTGAAGTGTCAAACTGGCACTGGAACAAGCTTTCAATTAACCTCCAAATTCTTCGCTCTCCTATTTCAACAGCCAAAGATTTCCTTTTAGATTGATATGTCTTAAAACATAAACAACCAAAGCCCTTTACCTAATACAAGCGGGGTGCTTTATTAAATGGCAAATTCTCTTTACCTAATCCATCAAATACCTAGGAATCGGCATTGACTTAAGTTCTCCATGTACGTCTCCTAGACAGCAAAGCTTATTCCACACAGCTGTGCACCTTAGCTCTATTCCCAATTAATTAATTCCTCTCTTTATTTGCTCTGCAAAGTAAATGGGCAAGTGCTTGCCAAAGATGATACAGGAAGATATTAAAATGTAGCTGATCTAATATCACTATAGTCTAGGCATTCATAAACACCGTATGAAATGACTGGGGACTACTATGGGCTTGTCTAGCGTATGAGAGGCTCTGGAGTAGACAGGCAGTACTGTCTGTTTTACAGCCTTGTTTCTTCCTTTGAAAAGTGGGGCTATGAAACCTTCCATCCCATTTATTACACAGTCCAAAACCTTTACTTGAGGACATATTCAGAGTGAGAATAAAGACTGGCGATCATTAAGAGTCTTCCAGAGGCGATCGTGTATCATAAAAAATAAAACACTGGGTAGCAGGAACAGAGCTCTCATGAAGATAGAGGGAAGGAGGAGGGGAAGAGGAAGAGAGGGAGGGAAAGGGAAAGAAGCATCTAGGTCAGTGAAGTGAGCCTCTGGGCATGTCTGTGATATCCTTTCCAGAGAGGATGAGACATAATGAATGGATTAATCCTTCAAGGATTCACAATACGATATCACTGTCAGAGATGATGAAAAGGAGCAGGTCACCATAGGAGCACACTCAGTGCCTACACCTCAGCCGCATTCCCTCTCTTCCTCCGCTTCTGACCATCACTATGCAGATTGCTCTAAGCTATCCCCCCTCCCCATCACTGGACAAACATGACCCTAGAGGACCCTTTCAATCATTTATGGCAGGTATTTTGACAGAGCAATGCAAAATTCTACCCACCCCACCCCCAAGCAGCCTCAAGCCTGGGTTTCTATCTTCAGATCACAAGATCAGACAAATAACAGCCTCACTCTTTGCTTACATAGTTAACATCAGTCATTAAACCAAGTACTGGGGAAACACTTAAGAAGGCCAGGTAAAACAGGGGTTGAAAGTAGGTCCTACTAAATGGCTCGCTGCAGAGGACATGCGCCAGCTAAGTGCACCTCCACCGTGAGCAATGTCCATCCTACGAGACTGTAACAGACTTTGAAAGTTGTCCTCTGAGGAGAGCATCATCAAGAGCTGGGTAGTGATGTCACTGTGAAGGAACAAGCAGAGGCTTCCAGGACAAACACCTGAAGATGACACCTTAGTATCCTGAACTGAACTGACTTTACTTGGTCTCCAACATTAAGCAGATGCTGACCTGGATTTGACTTGACAGAAACTCCTGCATCCCCATGGTATTCTGGGGCATCCCCATGGTGTTCTGGTAACTGACAGTTGCTGCACCCCTTGGCCTTCTCCACTGCAAGCATTCACCATGGTGACGGAGAATTTAAAGTCTCTGCCCCTCAGATCAGTGTCCTCTTAGCAAACGCCAAGCCATGTTACTATCATGTTCCCTACTGCCCAACTGCATCTCCAGTGTCTGCGGAATCATTAGAAATTAAATCCAGGAAAGCTGCTCTCCTCTACGGAAGCAAAGTAAGTTTGCTTCATCGCTGCAGCGAGGACTCCAACCCTCTCCTTGACAGTTCTTCCTGAGTGCCAGGTGACAGAGAACGCAGAACTGAGAACGCTGTTTTATGTGCAGACTCCGTGAAGTTGAGTTTCATTGAAAGTCCTTGCGTACAACATCTAGCCTGTCACTCTCACAGGACCAGCAACAACAAACCACATCAACTGGTGGCCCAGAAGCCATAATTACAGGGTGGTCTGAGGTCACCTGTTGGCAATTTTATCCAAGCACTGAAGGAAAAACCCAAAACACCTTAACTATTTGCAAGACATTCAGAAGTTATTTGAGTTTCCTTTTACTTTTCTTTTTTGTTGTGAAAGATGAGAAAAAGACAGGTTTCCACTACCAAGACTATGAACTACACATCCAAGTGTTAAGACCAATATAGAGTAGTATTTGTACGCCTCTAAAATTCTTAACTAACATACTTAAATTCCCCAAAACGTACTGCGTATTTGGCTCTCATCTCAGTGGTACAGTGACTGCCAAGCATATGTTATGAGGTGCTGAGTTTGGTGCCTACCATCACAAACATAAATAAATAATACAATAAAATAAAATTTAGGCTGAAAAGCCACTTCCAGTCAAACATACAATACTTCAATTGTCATGTTTTCCATATCCTGTAACAGTGTCTCCAGGATTACAAAATATGTTTTTAGAATAAAGTTTATTTCAAACCACATAAACAAGTAGTTTATTTCATGCCACATGACTAAGGCAATAAATTAATGTTGTGGTCCCTCCCTCCTTCTCTCTCTCTTCTTTTTTCCTAAAAGGCTGGGTGGACCCTGGCCTCAAATTCACCAAGTAGCCAATATCCTCCTAAGTGCTGGGATTCTACGTGTTCATTTTAAAGAGAAAAGAAATGTAGACTTCCATTCATATTACCAGTTACCAGGCAGGAAGGCAATCAATACTATGTGCTTTGGGGCAAAAGGAAGCCTAAGGCTTTGAGTCAGACAGTCACTGGAAGTCATGGATGCCAAACAGTACTCCTGACAAAGCATTTGTATCAAAAGACAAGTTCAGGAAGCGTTAATAAGATGGCAGCTCACCTGTTACCCCAACACTGGGGAGGCTTAGGCAAAAGCCTGGGCTGCTGAATTCAAAGCCAGTCTGGAATGGATTCTCTCTCAGGAAAAGGAAGGAAAAAGGGAGGAAGGGAGGGAGAGGGGGAGATAGGGAGGGAGGATTGATATATTCCTTTCTCTTCAGGCCATTTCTCCTCCCTCTCCTTGCTCCTCACTCTAACCCTACGTGGAAGGCAGCACTGTCCCCCTCTACAAAAGTCATAAGACAAAGGAACACTTTAGAAAAGGAAAGACACAAACTCAATTCAAAGAGCATAACATTTCCCGGGACTCCAGCAATACTTAAACTCAAAGAGCTTAAGCCCCAGGTCACTGACACCTGCTCCTTTGATAACTTCTCCAGGATCTCAGAAGGAAGCAGCTGCAGACAATGGACAGGGACCTGACTCTGGAAAGAAGCTGTAAGAAACCTGTCTTCTTGGTATCTGCAACTAAATGAGATTCAGTTGCTGAGATTGGGAGACCTTAAGAAAGATGGGCCCTTCAAGTCTCAAACAAAAGATAACCCAAGATAAAAGCATCTTTCAGACAACAAAAAGAGTTGGCACAAAAGTAACTATGCTCCCTAATCAGTTCTTGCCTGGCACACTGCAGAAACAGAGTGTAGGCGAACTGATAACAGTAACCATTTTAAGTATTTTCCCAACCCAGAGAATTACAACAAAGAACACACATCCTCATTTCTGCACCTCACTCTGTGCTCTCTGATAACTCACCTCCTGCTGAATTAATAGCTTCTAAATTTGTTTGTATAAATTCTGGCGGGTTTGACAATTTCACATACGAGCACAATATCTACGTCATTTCCACCCCTCTCTCTCTGACTTCCAACTCCTCGCTATATCCAACTCCTTCTCAAACTCATGAGCTCTTGTGTGTTAGTCTTCCTCTCTCTTGCTCACACAAACCACACACACACAAAACCACTCAAACACACATGTGCGCATGCATAAATACAACCTGCTAAGTACATTTGTGTTGCTCATATGTACGTGTGTTCATGGCTGACCACTTGGGACAGGATAACCTAACAGGAGAGCTCATCCCTGTAGCAGCCCGATGCTCCCTTTCTCAGCAGCCATGAATTGCCTGGAGTTCTGCATCTGGTGGTGGGGCCTTGGGCGATTTCTCCCAAACACGCAGGTATGTCAGCTGGAGTCCCACTGTGCTGGTTTTGTAAACCGTATTTTTGAGATTTCATGACTGTAACTTCCCTGTGCTATAAAGACATTATTTCACAGCGGAAGTCCTAGTCCACTGGCTCTTATGGCCTTTCTTCCACAACATCGCCCAGGTCTTAGGTCTGGGGCTTGTACTGTTGGTGCATTGTTGAGACGGGCACACCACAGTTAGTCATTGTTCTCGACGTTTTGACCAATTGAGAATTTCTCTAATATTCTCCTGTCTTCTCCAAAAGAAGCTTCTTGGATGAAGGGTAATGGTTGCATTTATTTGTGGTGGTGGGACCATTTGGAGTCCTGGCCTCCAGCTGCTCTTCCCTGCTAGAGATCTTTACTTTCCTTCTGATTTGAGTTACTGAAAGCTGTGTCAAAGTTGTTTACCAGCTCTGCTTCAAGAGCACGGGTTGCCTTGCCTTGAGGATCAGAGGATAAGGTTTTCACCTGTTGGCCCACCTGACTGTTGGGTACATAAGCCTCCATGATGTTACTGAATAGAGTAACTGGCTCCTTGCCAGTGACTAGAGGTCTGTGCCTCAGTCTCTTTGCATGTCTCTGTATGTTTCAACCTCCAGCCCCTTGCCCAAAGCTCACAAACTGTATAGTAGCGCATAGAGCGCAGACAGGCGTTGTGCGCTGCATTGTGGTATAAGAATAAATTTTTATAATACAGCTAGAGATTAGATATTCCGGAAAGGGCCAGTAGTAGAGTCTCCTCGAGAGTCCATGACCCCAACAGCAACGGCTAATTACCTAGGCTTACAGTCCCAGGCATGAACTCCCTCTTACAGAGGCCATACATCCAATTCAACAGCTGTTGCTGCCCCCACCGCTGTACCACAGGGGACATAGCCTGCCCTGCTGCTTGCTGTTGTGGCTGGTAGGCTATGGTCAGATTGCTTTTCTCCCACTGCAGCTTACGTAACACCTTCAGATAGTATGAGTTCCAGCTTGACTCCTGCAAGCAGTGTATCCACAGTGTGTGGTGCCTTCTACAACATGGCCTTACCTGCAAGCTACAGAAGGCAACCAAGAGCCATGATAATAGCCTATACTTTGGGGGAGTTTGGGAAGTCTCTTGGATTCCCCTGGCAATTCAAAAGGAGATTTCCCATACCTGATACTAGGGATTTTGTTATATAAATAATCATAAATGTTTATCTGTGGCATTTTCAATTATCCTTAGCATTATATATCTCTCTTCTAACCTCTTTTGCTCTCACTTCCCCCTCCAGTATTAAAGCACCCCCCCCATCCTGCCATCTCTCCTTCATAGCACCTGTGTCCTACTGACCCCCTCTCCAAAGTTCCTTTCCCCACTTCTGGCCCTTTTTATTATGCTGGTATCTGTGGCTGCTCCTGTCGTATACTCATATCTAGAGATTCAGAGCTAGAATCCACAATTTAAAAAAAAAAACAACCACCAACAACCAAAAAAACATGCAATGTTCTGAGTTGGGTTACTTCACTCGGTCGACTGTTTTATCCATTTGCCTGCAAATTCCATGACTGTTTGTTTCACTTTACAGCTGGATAGGATAGTTGTGTATATGTACCACATCTGTATTATCCACTCCTCTGCTGCAGGACATTTAGGTGTTTCCAATCGGAGAAATAGCGAGAAGAGCATCAGTCAACATGAACGAGCAGCATCTGTGGAGTAGAATGTCAAGGCACATGCCGTATTGGGCATCTGCCAAGGAGTGGCAGAGCTGAGTCATATCATGGACCTCCTTTCGGTTTCTTTGAGAATTCTCCACGGTGGCTGCCATCCCTGAGTGAATGGGTGTTTCCTTTTCCGCACAGCCTCACTAGCAATTAGTGCCAGCTCTTTTCTCGACCTTGGCTATTCAGACTAGGGCAAGATAAAATCTCAGAGTAGTTTTAATTGGCATTTCCCTAATTGCTAAAAATGCTCAACACTGTTTAAGGTTTGACCAAGCTACTTTTATTCTTTCTTCTGAAAATTCTTGCTCAGGTCTGCAGTCTAATTTTCAAATTTCGTCATTTCTTTACCTGACTCTTGTTTTCTTTTTCTTTATTTTTTTAGTTCTTTGTATATTCTAGACATTAATCCTCTGCCAGATGTGTAGTTGGCAAAGGTTCTCCTCCACCCTATGGGTTTCCTCTTCACTTAATTGTTTTCTTGGTTGTACAGAGGTTTTCATTTCTACTTGCCAACACTGGACTTAGTTCCCGAGTAAATGGAGTCCGGTCCAGAAAGTCCTCTCTTACACCTATATCTTCCAACATACTCCCTATGCTTCCTAGGAGTTCCGGTGTTTCGGGCTTCACACCAATGTCTTTGAGCCACCTGAAACTGATTTTTGTGCAGCTGAGAGATATGGGTCTAATGTCATGCTTCTTCGTGTCAACATCCAGTTTTCCAGGCATCATTTGTTGAAGATGCTATCTTCTCTCCAGTGTGTATTTTTAGCATCTTGGTCAAATACCAGATGCCAAAAGGTCATTTTGTTTTCTCAACTTTGAAACATTTATTTACTTAGCCAACCACCAGCTTTATATTAACTTCTCAAGAGAACACATCACTTATGAATAACCACAGAATTCTATGGAGTTCAGTGCTTATACATGTAAAAAAGAAAGAATTTTGATATGAATTAAGCCTAAAATAAATGGGCCAACCAAATCTGGCCATCATGGCAGACACAGTAGTTGCCGTTTCCTAAACATTTTCTTCTCTTTCCTGGACCTTCCGCTCTCGTTGTTCTCCATGGCCTACTCAATAGAATAAAAGGGCATAACAAGTGTGTTTCTCTCTCTCCAGCCTCTCCCAAATGTCATCCCATAAATACATCCATCTGTCCACTGTGTCACAGGTTAGGAGATGCTAACCCCCACCAGGTGAAGATAAAGCTATATGTCCAAATTAGCTTCATGTGGGAAAATAATGACATGATTTTGCCCTTGATAACTGCCTCGATCACCGGCCAGACACAGAGAAAGCAGGATGAGAATGCTTTACTGAGAAAAGGTAACAAGCCACATTGCTAAATATAAACAAGAATTATGGGCTAATTTAAGTGATAAGGGCTAGTTAATAATAAGCCTGAGCTAACAGGGCAAACCGTTTTTAACTAATAATAAGCCTCTGTGTGTTTCTTTGGGACTGGGTGGGACAGAAACTTCCATTTACTTAGTATCTAACTTTGGGTCTTGTAAATAAAAAGCTTATTAGAGAAATTATTATCTTGGCATCAGAGGTAGGTTAAACTGTGTCCCCCTAAAGTTTGTGCCCATGCTCTAAGCCCCAAACTAGTGAAGATGATCATAATTGGAAAAAGAGGTTCTAACAGATGTAATGAAATTAAGGATCTCAGCATTGGACTATTCTAGTGGGCAAAGCCCTCATATAGAAAAACTAAGAAAAAGAATACAAAGAAGAAAAAAGGCACATCAAAATGGAAGCAGATGTCGCACACACAGCCAACAGGCACGGAATACCCAAGGCCACCAGAAGCTGGAACTAGCACAGTAGGCATCTCCTCCGGGAACTTTGGAAGGAGCAGGGCCCAATCAGCACCTCATTTCAAATTTCTAGTTTCCAAAACTGTGAGAATAAATTTCTGTTATTTTTAGCCATCAAAGCAGATACTTTGGTAACACAGAAAATGACCAAGAATATGTATACATTGTTAATCTTATTAGTAGTGGTTTGGATGGCAAAGGTATTGTTGCGTGCTATGATTATGAATTTTTGTTTAGACATTTTATATTTTATTTGTTGCAGTGTTGGGGGACAGAACTCAAGGCCTCCTGCAGCTAGACTCGCACTATACCACTGAATGATATATGCCCTCACCCATAAAACCTTTTCATATTTTAAGAAAATAACAAATAATTGCACTAAGGTTAGGAATCACACATTTCAATAAAGCTGATAAATATCAAACCAAGGAGATTAGATTGATAATAAAAATTTATTTGGGGGGCTGGAGAGATGGCTCAGAGGTTAAGAGCACTGGTTGCTCTTCCACAGGTCCTGAGTTCAATTCCCAGCAATCACATGGTGGCTCACAACCATCCATAATGAGATCTGGTGCTCTCTTCTGGCCTGCAAGCAAACATCCAGACAGAATGCTGTATACATAATAAATAAATAAATCTTTAAAAAAATTTTATTTGGAAATATCAGAATGAACTCATAATTTTTAGAATTATTTTCAAAATACAAACGCGAGCTGGGAAGAAAATTTGCCCATTTCTTACCAATGTCACATTTTCATCTATATCATACCCCAGGAGGAGGGAAAAAGAAGGCTCCTTAGAGAAATGCTTGGTTTAAAGGGCAAAGAACTTACAATTTAAACCTAACATTATTTTTGTAGCATAAAACGATTTCTTGGGGATTGGTTTTGTGTCAAAAACATCTGCATGATTTTTTCCATCAGTCAAAGAAGCACTAAAAAAAAGTCTGAAAAATAATATCTAGATTGACACACAATGATGAAAATCCAAGAATTCTGAGTGATATTCCACAGAAGAAGTCAAAGAAACCTCATCAGTTACTTTTTTGAGTTATTCACTGAGCCAAATCGTTATTTTGAAAAAAATGGCATCCGAAACGAAAAGGTCGGAAAATACTCCAGGGAGAATGAAGACCCAGCTGCAAGGGCTAGCTGCTAAGCATGATGGTTGTTGGCTTTTGACACAAAACAGGTTCATCTGGGAAACAGGAATCTCAAAAGAGGAACTGCCTCCACCAGACTGCCAACAGGCAAGTCTATGGGAGTATTTCCTTGACTGATGATTGACAAGGGATGGCTAAGCTTACTCATGTGAAGTGTCACCCTTCAGGTGACAGGAGATGCTAGGTTGTATAAGAAAGCTGGCTGAGCAAACCAAGCAGAGCAAGCATACCTCCATGGTCTCTGTTCATTTCCTGACTTGAGTTCGTGCCCTGGCTTCCCTTCACGATGGACTGTGAGTGGGATCTTTAGGTGAGCCAAATGAACCTTTCCCTAGCTGTTGAGAGCCAGTCTGACCCATGGCTTTCTGATATGCCCTGATGATACGGCCAAAGAAACCTAGCTCTGTGTTCTTCCTTGCTCAGGAGCAGACTTGGCCTGGCCCAGTCTGGTGTTGGACATCAGGCCTTTGAAGAAGCTATGGTTTTGGTTGCTGGGTACTTGGCTTTTCTTCCTGAAGAGACTGGAGCCATCAGTCCCAAAGCCATTGGATGTTCCATCTGTTTTAAGAGTCCCTGTGCCCTCTTTGTATAACATTGCTTTATTAGCCTCCCGCTGACTTGGTATCACTGTATAACAGTTTCTGCAGAGTCTGTCCCATTTCTTTCCTGGAAATAGAGTATAAGATGCTATACTTCTTAGTAAGCTTGTTAAGCATAAGACACAACTTCTGCAACTCCTTTCAACACAAGCTTTCTGTCTTTTTCTTCTCATCTCCTGACTACCTCCCCTTTAGGACCCTGTCCTAAAAAGCAGCCTGCTCGTCTACATCACTGTGATTTTGGTTAGAATGCTTTATCACAGCAAAAGAAAGCAAACAAAGACACCAGTTTAATGTAGAAAGAAATTGGGCAACCATCAATTTGTAACACTCAATGAAATTGATTGAATCAAAGATTATCAGTTGGTTTTAAATTCACTGGGTATAAAACTGTTATGTAACTGATTATATCCAAGAGTGAGACAAAGTGACAGACAAAACTCCTTGCCAACACAAGGGAAAACACACTAAGACAATGGAGCGACCAGATCATACCTGATGGACTAGATAACCTCGATGACAGCCAGGACAAATATCACCTCCTGCGATATTCTCAACAAAACGTTCCATCATCCATCATTCATTAAAGCTAACTGTAGCACAAATAGTTAAAACCCAGAGACAGATGCTGGGGTTCAAGCTGAAGATCAGAAAAGCAAAACAGCCAAGCCACTAGAGGAGTCTCGCTCACCTCTACCAAGGCTGGGCGAATGCAGAATGAACCCTGAGCTCTGTTTCTTCCCTTTAGTACTGAAATTAAGGGCATGTGACTCCCCAGTTCCGGGATTAAAGTGTGAGCCCTCTACCACCTGGATCTGTTTCTGCACTGATCTTGTTTAGCCAGGGGTAGCCTTGAATTCCATCTGCCTCTGTCTCCCAAATCCGGAGATTAAAGGTGTATGACACCATGCCCAGCCTCTAGGGGCTTAGTTTTACCTTCTGAACTTTAGGCAAGCTTTATTTATGAAAACATAAATAAAATATCTCTACATCTTACTGTAGCCAATAGCAACCACAGGACATAAGCTGCTGCGAGGTAAGGAAGCAACAGGCAAAAGTAAAAGATAAAAACTTCCAGTAAGAGGGCCTGCCCAGCATCGTCCCTGGAAAATGGGAGGGATAGGAAGTATTAAGGAGTTATTTCTTTAAATCATGATGGTTTTATTTGAATGAGAGAAAACTCTGATTTCTAAGGCATATATTACCTTTCAAAAATAAACTAGAAAACAAAATATCAAAGGAAAATAACGCTAATTCAGCAGTTAAAAAAGGACTGATTAAATAGAGGGAGGACCAAAATAAAAGACAAAATGAAAGTTAGTAGACAAATTAAAAAGAAACAAATCCCCAAGAAACAATGAGTGAAAAATAAATAGCATGTCGACACACTACAACATTACAAAAAAATATAGTAAAATTTAGCATCAAACAATATCAAGGTAAGGATGTCGGCGGAGGGGGGCAAAGTACAGAAGGCTGGAGGCAGACAGTTGCTCTCCCAGCAGCTGGGGAAGTGGGGCTAAATGTAGAATCAAAGCCGGTTACTTGGGTATCGTGTAAATACTGCTTAAAGCTGACGTCTGGGAGCAGCTGGAGATGGACCCACTCTTGTCGCTGGTCTCAGCCTCCTCCCCTCGGTCTCCGCTGCACTTCCGGCCTGAATGACTTCCAGAACAGACCCTGACCAAGAGGCAGGTCATAAAGCACCATCCCTGCCCCGACTCTCCGCTCACCTATCACCACCGGTGTTCTGGGGAGTCCCTGGTACCTAGAATCTGACACGCCACAGGAGAAAAAAAAAAAAAGCTCAACACCCAGCATTTGCTTACTTGCCAAAGGCTCCAAGTGGTCCATGAACACTGGAACACAAAACCAGGGCTCAGTGAGTGGCTCACTAGGTCCAGACACCAGTTGCACCAGTGTGGAGACCTGAGTTCAAGCCCCAGAGCCCATGCAATGGAGTAGGAAGAAAACTAATTCCACAAAAGTGTCCTCGGACCTCCACGTGTGTCACAGCATGCAAGCTCTCACGTACATTCACAATAATAATGAACGATTTTTTTAAAAAAAAAAAAAAAGAGAGAAAATAAAGTGAGCCAGGGGGTGGTTCGTGCCTGTAACCTCAGATTTTGGGGGGCTAAAGCAGGATACTGCCACAAGCAACAGAGAGGCCGTACTCTACAGTGTGCGTTCTTGGTCAACCTGGGGTGCTACGGAAGAGCTTGCAGAGTAAAACAAAAAAAGAAGGAAGGGGAGGGGCGAAATGGAAGCAAGGGGGTGTGAGATAAAGGGAATAAGGGATGGACCTTCATAAAAAGTTTAAAACCTATTTTAAGTTAGACGTGTAAATTCTTCAGATCGTATTCCTGTGACAAATTAACTTAACCAGCATGTTTGTGAGAAGCCGGGGGCGCTGCACATCCGTATGTGTGAACATGGAGGCCCGGGGACAACCTCGAATGTCATTTTTCAGGAGCTATCTACAGTGTTTACTGAGATAGTCTCTCTCACTGGCCTGCGGGTGAAAATGTCAGTGAAACTGGCTGGCCATCTGTCTCCCCTTGCCCCGCACCGATACTGATATTCCGAGCATCCACCACTGGGACTCTCCTCTCCCCAAGGTTCTAGACTCAGATATTCATGCTGTGCTTAACTGAGCCACCTCTGCAGCCCAAGTTGGTTAACTTGCTTTTCAAGAGCGCCTTGCTTTTATTTTTAAGAAGTACTATAAGCTAACTGTGGGTTTTGTTTGTTTTTGTTTGGGTAGTGTTAGGAATCAGTCCCAGGACTAGGTACATGCGACTAATGAACTAGATTCTCAGCTCCTCCAGATAACTGTAATAGCGTATGCTAAATAGCCCTATCTGGTGGTACAGGCCTGGCTCATCTTTCACTGAGTGGCAGCAGAGCCTTTCCCTTCCCTGGGTTGGGATTCATGCCAAGCCTTGAGGACTGTTATCTGATCTCCCTGAAGTGCTTAACACAGGAAGCTGAGTTTAAGTAGGTATGATTTCCTGTAACCTTTTCATTCATCTTTCTTGTTAATCTTCTCCCATACAGTTCTGTACCAAGGAAGAAGTACTCCCATCTCCGCCGACCACCCCACCCCCACTCCCGCCGCTCCTTCCTCCAGGTACAATGCAAAGCAATACCCAGCTTTAAAAAAAGGCAAATTTGAGTACAAGCCAGAAAAAAAAAATCACAGAAAATAATCAACCATACTACAAATAGCCCAGAAACCAAGAGGCAAGCATTCTAGCTCAGCTTAGGCACGGCACCTCTGGACCACAACGGACATGGATGGACTTGACCCCATCAGCATGAGTCGCCTCAAATGGCCTGAATTTTCTAATGAAAATTTCATCATCTGCAGAGGAACAGTTATGAACCAAGTTCCTCCCTATCACCTGAGAAATCACAGAACAAAACTGTGACTTGCGGGGTTAGAGATTGTGGCATCTATATATGACAGGGAAGCACTACACATGGGATCTTAACAATATGGTTGCCCAAGCGGTTGCATGACACCACCGCCAGCTGACATGCCAAATGGATGGGGAAAACCTCACAGGACCCAACCACTAGAAGAAGAGATACACAGGCAATGAAGGACGACTGAGAGGGGAAGAATTGGTCTTCTCTGGGGGTGAGCACCCTGATAGGTTACCCACTTCCAAACAATAGTAACAGGGGCTGGAGAGATGGCTCAGTGGGTAAGAGCACCGACTCATCCATAGACCCTATGGGGAGAGCAGCAGAGAACACTGGTTAAGACATAAACGACAGTCTGCACCTTCCCCAAAGCCAGGCTGCCTACACCAGCCTTTTCACCGCTAGGCTTCCTCTCTGGGATGGGGCTTTCCCCTTACAGTACAGAGAGGCACTATTAAGAGCAACTGCTTCTGCTGGCTTTTGGCAATAGTAACCATTACTGTTAACCTGGCATCAGCAAGACAGCCAAGGCACCTCAGCGTCAGGAAGCTGCTGTAGGAACGGGGCGTGTGCGGAAGTGACTGGGGAAGGGCTAAGCATTCAGCATTCCAGACACCACCGTGAAGAGCAGCCACCTCTTACTGTGAGGATGGGGAAAACAAGAACTGGGACCTAATACCTGATATGCTCCTCCCTGTCTCAAGATCCCCACCTAATATCTGATATGCTCCTCCCTGTCTCAAAATCCCCACCTCCCCAACATCGGCCCTATGAAGAGACTTTTAGTCTGAGAGAAAACCATGGCTGTCACAAATCTTCGACCACGACGCCCTTTCGAACATATCTGAGGGGTTAAAAGCAATCATGAAATAAAGCTATAAAAAAGCCTGCCACCATGCTCCCTGCCATGCTGATAATGGACTAAACCTCTGAAACCGTGAGCCATCCTCCAGTGCAATGCTTTCCTTTAGAAGAGCTGCCTTGGTCACGGTGTCTCTGCACACCGACAGATCAGCGACGAGAACAACTACATACAGGCAGGCACCAACAATTTGTGAGAAAAGAGGTCACGGGTTTGAAGAAAAAGACAAGGGGCCAGACTGGAGAACTAGAGTGAGGGAAGGGAAGGGGAAATGATGAAATTACATTATAACGTCGAAAAATTAGAGAACCTATTTTTTCTCTAAAAAAAAAAGAAAAGAAACTATTTTTTACAAAGGAAGGCCTAGTTCCCTGTAATGTTAGTAATTTAGTCTACCTTTGCTTCTCTGTTCTCTGACCTCCCCACCTTGGGTCACTGTAATTAAACCCTAGGCCTTGGCAGCCTAAGCAAGCACTTTGCCACCAAATTATATTCCCAGTCCATTTTAATTAGGTCAATTTTGTAAAAGGGTCCCCAGACAGAGCAGGAACTTGAGATCCTCCTACTTTATCCTCTGGAGTGGCTGGGATTACAGATGTGAACCACACTCTTCACCAATGTCTTATCTCATGATGCAGCACACTGGAGAACAGGTCACTCTCTCTACCTCCCTTTAATCAATTTAGAGATTTATTTATTTTTAAGTGCGTGAGTGTCCTGCTTGAATGTATGCCGAGGCCCCATGTGCAGGCAGTGCCAGCAGAAACCAGAAGAGGGTGATGATCCCCCAGTACTGAAGACAGTACCAACAGTTGTGAAAACACCTGGCTGGTGCTGGAACGGGAACCTGGGGCTTCTTGAAAAGCAGCATATGCCTTTATGCTCTTGCTGAGAGTTGCCTCTCTGGACCCTTAATTTAATTAGGTTAATTATCTCAATTATATTTTTATTTGTTTGTTTCTTTGTTGTTGTTGGTTTTTCAAGACACAATTTCTCTGTGTAACAGCTCCGGCTGTCCTGGAATTTACTTTGTTGGCCAGGCTGACTTTGAACTCACAGAGGCCTGCCTGCCTCTGCCTCCCAAGTGCATGTGCCTTTATATATCTATTTTGGTGATATTCTTCTCCCTCTCAACTCGCCCCAGATGTTCCCCATTTTCCTATCTTAGATCGCTATTCTTGATTGTCAACTTGGCTACAACTGAAAATGAACTAAAACACAAAAATAGGGCACTCCTGTGTGGGATGTTTGCCTATCTCCTTCAAATCTGAAACTTGAAGGTAGGAAGACACACCTTCAATCCAGATCTTTTGATGTGGGAGGACCCACCCCTACTCTGGGCCACATCTTCTGCTAGAAGCCTACATGGGAGAAGGAATGAACATTTTGTTCTTTGCCTGCTTGCTTCACCGCCCTAGCAAGCCACATCCATTCCTTCACTGGTCTAGGAGACTGCTTCTTCAGGGTTCCAGCATACACTGAAGACCAGCTGAGGCATCCAGCCTCGTGAAGGGAACAACACCTGGATTCCTGGACCTTCCATTCAGAGGTAGCCATTGTTGCATTAGCTGGACTGAAGCCTGGAAGTCATTCTAATAAATATATCTAGAAAGAGATCCATTCTGTAAGATCTGTCATCACAGAGTGACTCCAAGTCAAAGGATCAAATGATTTTATTCTGACCTCCGCAGGGACCAGACATGCACACGGAGCATACACACACACACACACACACACACACACACACACACACACACAGAGAGAGAGAGAGAGAGAGAGAGAGAGAGAGAGAGAGAGAGAGAGAGAGACAGACGGACAGACATACACACAAACACACATTCACACACAACTCTTGATTAAAAAAAAATCTTTTCTTCTTCAGTTTCCATCTATTCTCCATGTTCATACATAATATGGAATAAGCAGGTGATTTTACTATGTGCCCCCTAGTCTACTTTATTTGTTCCTAGGAACCTGAGCAAAGCAACCTACATCAGGTGTTTAAAATGCTTCCAACAAACATCTTAGGAAAACAGAAACCTTTACCTGTGTTGAACAGAAAATCAATTCAGGTCACTGATACATTTTATCCTCACAGCAAAAGACCTATTTCCCTATTTATAAGGTAACATTTCCCCTTGATAAAAACCACCACCCTAAACAGAGAATAAGTACAGCAATGGTCACTGGCAAATGTATCAACACACAGAAGTGTGTGTGTGTGTGTGTGTGTGTGTGTGTGTGTGTGTGTGTGTGTGTGTGAGAAATGGGGGCCGAGGGGAGGGTGGGGAGGGGGAGAGCACACAAATATACTTGGATTATTAAAAGCAGAACAGGGGAAAATAGCTATATATTTCTAGGTTTTATGCAAAATAGAGAAAAAACCTTTTTCTTTTGAAGTGCATAGCTCACACGCTGGCTTTATTAAGGAGAGGGCCCAGATGGATACTTTAGACACAGAGTAAAATTTGAAAATTAGATGAAATACAACAAATACTCTTACATTTAATTTCATACCCCTCAGAAGGATATGAGTTTGTTATAATGAGTTAAATACAAAAATAGTAACCACCGGGAACTAGCTAAAGGAAGAAGCACTGTTCCAGGCTATCCCCCATTTCCTTATAAACAATTTACCTCCTAGATGAACACACGCCAGTCTACAGTCCTATTAAAGCATGGGACCTGTGCCATGTAAGTGAGCACAGAGCAGGAGCTGCTATGGACGGCAGACAGAAGAGATGTCTCATTCTGAGTTATCCATTCCACCAGCTTTCCCAGAAGACCAAATTGTGAAATCTACCTTTTCCTCTGCAGATTAAGAAAGCCAGAGGTCAACGCGTCAGAGCAGAGGAATCCCTGAGACAAGCTCAACACATACAGGCGGAAACTTGCTTTCTCCATAGAATACGGCTGCTTCTTACCTGATCGCAGATCAGCTCCCACTTTTTCTCATTGTCATACTGCCGCAGCAATCTGGCTTTGTCGGGAGGTAGGTTCATAGCATTCTGTGGAAATAAAACGTAAAAAGTCTTGTTACAAACCACAGTACCTCCCAGGTAGAAAAGAATCACTACGGCCCTTCCACACAATCACTGCAGTGCCCAGCATATGATTCAACCAGGACAGCTGCAGAAGACATTCCCACACCCCTCTGTATTTCATTTATATATGTAAATATATAATAGCATATATATAATATTATAATATAATATATAATACATATTTATATATTTCCATATTCGGTTGGTGAAAGGAAGGGTGGCCTGCTTTTAAACAACCAGACACGCATTTCAGCAAAAGTGACTCTGTCCATTTATTTTACAGTGGCCTCCCTTTGTAATCAATTAAAAGGTCAGAACTAGCTTTTCAGAAAGTATGGCTCCAGTTCAGACACAAAGACACCAACAGAAAACTTGATGGCCAGAATCACTGAAAGAAAATGTTGTTTGCACCAGGTGACAGTAGAGATGCTTTCTACATAAGCCTGGCAACCTGAGCTCACCCCCAGAACCCACATAAAAGTGAGGTGAGAACAAAATAAAGGCAGATAAATAAATAACAATAATTGTCTTCTGTGCTTTCTGTGAAAAGATGCCATTCCTTCTGGACTTGTTAAGACCAGCCATTTAATTCAAACTTTAACTGCACTTGCATATGAAGTTGAGCTTGCAGTGAGTAATCGGCACTAAGGTCAAGATATTTAGACATCAGCATCACACAAGTCCCTACGGCCACCACAACACACATGCTGCAGAGGGCAACATGAACTTGCCTGGATGCAGGCATGTGCTATGACCCTGGTGTCTCATATAACCAATCATACATATGATAAAGATCCTTAGCAACAGGACTTGAGGCAAACTCTGAGCCCAGAAGCAATCCAGATCAGTTTGTGTCCTCCCTAAAGTCCCCATGTTCTAGACAATTGGGTAAAGTACCCAGTAAGGTATTGTGTCTATTGATTATCCAGTCTCAAGCTTGACACATTACAGGCATCCTGTTCAAACCATGCAGCTCCTTGTCTAGGCCAACACTTAGGAAGACAGATACAAAAGTCTTGACCTGTCAATGCGCAAGACCCAACTCTCTGCAGGACTCGGTTTATAGCTAGACCGCTCCTCCTGCCGCAGGGTAAATGGAATTTAGTAGAAGAGGGCAAACTATGCTGACTTCACCGCAGGGAATCACCTGTGATGACTTGATAGGCCTAACCCTTTAAACTCAGCCTGACAATCATGATAATATTCCTAAAATAGATATCTACCATCTACCTATTTGAACCTAAGCCATCAGATTTGAAATCTAGTTACCTGCCTTCAGAATTTTTTAAATCATCTCTTTTAATGCTTTCGCTACTTTTATGCTGACAGTGTATTCAGAAGAACAGAGGATTTCCGAGTTTTGGGAGCTACTACTAAAGCTTCTTAAATATTGAAATGCCTAAAAAATGGGGGAAGGGGTGATAGTTTCATGTAACCCAGCTCCTTGGAGAAGATACTTAGAATAGAATGAAAAAGTATTTAATTGCACTTATGACTCTGATAAACATAAGCAGATAAACAAAGTGAAACAACCAACCCTGAGATACAGCAAGGAATTCCAAGTATATCTTTCTTTGGGGGAGGGGAACAAGATGATTTACTGTTAAATAAACAGCAGTTCATTGCTTATTTGTACCCTAGAGATAAATACTTCCCTCTTAAACCAGTTCCTGACCCTCAGATTGGCACCCCTGGGTATGATTATGTGCAGCACAAGATCGCAGGATAAGTTAAATGAGTTCCCCCCCCCTCCCAGGCCCTCATTAATCTCCAGAGGGATGAAAGAATTTTTTAAATGCCTGAACCACAGTGTCCAAAGCAGCGTATTAGGCATGATGCATATCTAATCTCAATCTTCTAGGCATAAGCATGTGAGCTTGATACGATTTCCCCCAGTTACATGGGAAAACAGGCCTGGGCAAACTTGGCTAACTTGCTTAAGGCTGCGCAGATTCATAGGAACAAACCCTGTGAAGTTTCCAGGATATGTTTTACCAGTTCTAACCGAGTTCATTTTGCAGAAAAATAAAATGTCAAGTTACTTAAAACATTGTGCCAGCTCTCTCTCTGCTCAGCCCTGGTGCAAGCGGTCAGCAGTCAGAACTGGAAGGCCTCGCTGATACAAAAAGACAGGTAAGGCACTGCCTCTGAGCTAACTTTTATTTTAATTCACAGTCTTCGGGTTTGACGAATGTTTATGCAGGATCCTCCCTGTACAAGTTCAATGCAACACCATGGGTGGCACTGGGGAAACCAAATACACATGGAGACTAGAGAGTCTTGTGTCATGCTGGGAAGACAAAAGCTTCTCCCACTCCAGAAGGAAAGGTTATCAGAGGGTAGCTGGGATCCAGAGTGGGGAAACAGCTCTGGGGAAAGGGGGGACATTATGGAAGTTTAAACATGACCGGGGGGTCAGACAAGTGAAGAGTGGGCAGAATCCTGTGGAGCAAAGCACACAGAAAGGAGGCTGTGAGACAGGATGTGGGGCAGAAAGAGCTCAGAAGTATCCAGTGTGGCAGGAGAGAGCCTAAGAGGGAAGGGAGAAAGGAAAGATGGGGAGTCAGAGCCACATCATTCTCGGAAATGCCACTCAAAGCCAGTAACTGTGCTTCTACGCAAAGCGCAATATGAAGCCTATAACTGCCTACATGTACGTCTTTGAACTGCATACATGCAGCTCCTGTGGAGGTCAGAAGAGGGCATGGAGTTACAGTTTGTGAGTCTCCGTGTGGGTGCTGGGAATGGAACCTGGGACGTCTGGAAGAGCAGGTAGTGTTCTTAAGGGCTGAGCCATCTCTACAGCCCCTCAAATGCTTTTAAACAAGAGAATAAGCAAGCAAGGTGCTTTGCAAAATTGCTGGAAGTGCTACATGAAGAAATGATGAGGAGTAGCAAACATGCAGGCAGAGAGACAGGGCAGCAGCACATAGGAGTGGTGGTCATCACCAGAGAACAAGAGTGGGCTGACGAGAGAGCTGTGCAGCTGAGCTCGCCCTCATCAGCAGGTAAAGTATACAGGTGTGAGGACCACAGTTCAGATCTCCAGAACACAGGTCAAAGTCACCCGGGTAGGTCAGCATCCTTTAATCCCAGCACACAGGATGGAGGCTCAGAGAGCAAGCTGGCCAGTCAAATCAGCCAAAGACCAAGTTCTGAGTTTAAAGAGATTCTATCTTAGTCTATGAAAAGGAAAGCAATCAAAAGAAGACACATGTCAACCTCAGACAACCACGTGCACTGTGTGGTGTGGATATGACCTCAGAACCACTTGAAAATGGATGAACATATACACAGCACACACACAAGCCAGAAAGAGGGCAAATGAGGTTCTGAGAGAAAAGTCCCGTGGAACCTGCCTGGAAAGACTTAGATAGCAAGAGGCAGCGCCTTAACTTTTGCTCAAGGTGTATGCTAGTCCATGGAAGGGGAGGAGCACACAGAAGGCAACGTCTGTGTGGAGGAAATAATAAAAACAAAAGCGAGATTTCGAAACATCCCTGTGTAGATCTGAGAACTTACAAGAAAGCCAAGAGAACAGTCAAAGCAGACAGACAGATCCATGGCTTTGGGAGGTTGGAGAAAAGGTCTACCTTGCCCTGAACGAAAAGTCTCTCAACTGCTTTCAGCCTCAAGGACTAGTTATTGTCAGGAGCTGTATCTTCAAATCAAGGTTAAAACTATAGGAAATTAAGTAATTATAATCTCAAAAGACAAAGGCAGTAATAGACAAAACTACACTTGCTAATTGTTCACCAAGCATCTGAACTACCTGCCCACCCCCTTGGTCAGGCCTCTGAAATGCTCAGGCATAGAGTACAGGTAAGTAATTCCGCTGGGATCAGGAGGACAACATCTAATTTAGACTCAGACACTTCACAGAATCTGGTAATAACCACTTGCTTCTGGGAGAAGGGAAGGTGTGAACGAGACAGATGGTTCATACAACCTCCTAGAGAGCTCCTCAGTTAACAGGGACGCAGGCTTTCTAGGAACCCAGGGAAGAAATCAAAATTTTTAAAATATCAATTGTGAGGGCCTGAAAGATGAGTCAGATTAAAAACACTTTCTGTGCAAGCATGAGGGTGAAGTCAACTCCCCAGCATTCACGTGAAAAGCCAGGCGGGGCTTTGTATGCCTGTGACCCTAGCGTCGGAGGACAGAGACAAACAGATCCCAGGAGCTCAACAGTCACACAGTGCAGCCAAAAAGGCAAGCTTCTGGTTCAGTGAGAGACCCCTCTCAAAGCAGTAAATAAGGCAGAGGGAAATAGAGGAAGACACAAAGGTTCTCCTGGGACCTCCACACGTGAGTGTACCCATCGATCAGTCAGTCTCTCTCTCTCTCTCTCTCTCTCTCTCTCTCTCTCTCTCTCTCTCTCTCTCTCTCTCTCTCTCACACACACACACACACACACACACAGAGAGAGAGAGAGAGAGAGAGAGAGAGAGAGAGAGAGAGAGAGAGAGAGAGAGAGAGAGCGCATATATCACATCATACAACTAACCACAAACGAAATGGTTAATTTAGTTGTAGCAGAGAAGCTAATATTTACCCTCCTAGCCAATTTCAAGTTCCATGCAACTATATTCATCTTGCTGTACAAAAAAAATTTTAGAGCCTTCATCTTTCAAAACTCTGTACCCACTGAACAACTCCCCATTCCCCTACCCTCAAAGTCATACGCTTTGATATAAACAAACAAAAAAAAAGAAAGAAAGAAAAGAAAAGAAAAAGAAAATATGATGCTGCAACCTGGAGCTTGGGCATCAAGAGTGAACTTGAGGGGGCTGGAGAGATGGCTCAGCGGTTAAGAGCATTGCCTGCTCTTCCAAAGGTCCTGAGTTCAATTCCCAGCAACCACATGGTGGCTCACAACCATCTGTAATGAGGTCTGGTGCCCTCTTCTGGCCTGCAGGCATACACACAGACAGAACATTGTGCACATAATAAATAAATATTTTTAAAAAATTTAAAAAAAAAAGAGTGAACTTGAGGAGGCAAATGGGGAAAATGCAGTGAGTATGTAGAACATAACTAGCTCGATCCAAATCCTGAAGCTAAGAACTGAGAAGATATAAACTAGAAGAACAAAACGGGGGACTGAGACGGACACTGACAATAAAGTACCGTGGCAAATCAGCCAATACCCAATAACCAAAAATGGAAGTGTGGAAGGAAATGTGAGGGCATCTCAAGGGACAGGGGTGCAGGGGATAAAGACACTAATGAGGCCAGAGCACCCTGAAACGGCACACCTTCAGAAAAGGGACTTTCTTCCTATGGATGGGGCCTGGTATGCAGGGATAGAGGCAAAGAGGGGCATTAAATGCTACAAAATAGTTACTGCTCACTGGACTCTGCAGATGTAACCATGACTCCCCTACTCTTTGCCTGTGTGACTTCAACTAACTCTCAGTTCCCCCTCTTGTGAAATGGAGATGTTCACAGTGTGGCCATGACGGTGATAGTGGTAACTGAGGTGGCAATAATGCCAAAAAAAAAAAAGCCCATCAGGTGATAATACATTTAAAATAGCAGTCAAGCACATGGGAACTACACCAGAGATTATTTATGCTATTGCTATTTTAGTCAAACGCGAAGTGTAAACAAAGGCAAGACTACAGGAGGAGGTAAGCGCTGTACTACACACAGAATGAACCAGAAGGGAATAGAGAGGTAATGTACCATTACTTAGCATGGACTCCAAACTACAAAGCTCATAAGTTACGGGAGAGCAGAGAGAAGTGTCAACTAAGGAAATGAATACACAGGAAAAGGAAGCTCCCATCAAAGTACTCAGAACACAACAGGCAGCTAAATCTCTTATGCTCTCCACGTTGGCATTTTCCCCTGCACCATTATTGGAAAACCAGGCAGTATAGCACAGCAAAGGACTGCAGGGACACGGGGAGCAGGGGTGTGGCTGTCAACTCAGCACGTGGCTCACGCTTCTGTTCCTTCTGTTCCACTGGAAAGCAGTCTGCCTCCGTGACCTCTATTCATGACTACCTGGCATCTGTAATCGTGAAATCTCGCTAATCCAGTGGATGCTGGTAACAGTCAGCTTCTCTCTTGGCACATGATGCAGGCAGGAAGCCAAGGAGATCACCGCAGCCAGTCATCTTTCATTGTCACTGTGACTTTATCTAATCCTTGAGGATACCGATGTCATTCTGAGTAGCCCGGGAAGCCGACAGGTAGAAATGAGTCTCTCCCTAATCTGATCACATCTATAAAATAAAACTTGACCAGAAAACTGTCCTTTGTAGGGAATGAGGCAAACCTCTGACCTCCCATTTCCATCTTAGCGGTAATCTGTTGTTTCAGAACTCTTGCTTTCTGCCAGGCGGTGGTGGTTCACGGGAGGCAGAGGCAGGGGAACCTCTGTGAGTTTGCAGTTAGTCTGGCCTACAGAGTAAGTTCCAGGACAGGCCCCAAAGCTACAGAGAAACCCTGTCTCAAAAACAAAACAATAACGAACCAAAAGAGAAAGAGAGAGAAAGAGAGAGAAGAGAGAGAGAGAGAGAGAGAGAGAGAGAGAGAGAGAGAGAAAGCTTTCTTCCTGCAATGTTGAATAAAATATATACTAATCCTTTATCATATGAACACGATCAGTAAACCCAGAGGTAAATTGGGCTTCAGTCTGTATAACCATAATCTATCCATCGGGGAGGAGAAGGCAGGCGATAACTATGAGTAACATAAGGAGTTCTAGACCAGCCTGGACTACAGAGTGAGACCCCCTGACTCAAAATAAACAAAAAGGTACAGAGCTGAAAAGACAAGCTAGCTGGTGGTCCTAGTCCCGCTGCCCTTTCCAAGTGGCCAGAGGATAGGTCTATGGAAACGGTCATGGTCAGCTGAGGGAGTAGCGAGCTCTGATGCAGGATAAGCTTCGGATCTGGTGCACACAACCAGCTACACTGACAAAAGTGCACCACACACTGGAGATCCTGGATGGACTGAGTGGGAGAGCTGGTCCCTACGGTACCGAGGGCAGCCTTCCTGCACGCCATCTCTCTCTTGCTCAACCACTATTGTATTTACGGTACCGAGAGCCGCCTTCCTGCATGCCATCTCTCTCCTGGCTCCTCGTTTCACGACCTCAAGTGATTCAATACCCGACAGGTGCCAAAACCACACAACCCCCTCTGGCCATACTCTCTGCTAAAATACAGATTCCAGGCAGGGAATAACAGAAGAATATATCCATACTCCAGAAACAGAGGTAGGTAGACCACTATGCACTCAAGGCCAACCTGGTCTACAAAGGGAGTTCTAGGCTTGCCAGTGGGAGGATCACTGTAGGACAATGCAGCCTAACTGGGACCCCTGACCTAACTGGGACCCCGACATTGACTAAGATAAGGAGGTTCTTTATTTTTGCCAGGCCCTTTTTAGGAGGATTTGAAGGAAGCTGCTGGAAAACCTACCAGTTTGTCTAAGGTAAATGAGGTACTATAATAACCGTGAAAAAAGAAACTGAACAGTGGTGGCAGTACTCAGGAAGACTAACAAAAGAGATCCTAGAAGAATCTCACAACAGTAGGTCCCAGGATAGGCACCACTCTACTTTAACTGGAAAATTTTGCTGTATGTGGGAAGAAAAAACTATGCACACAGCACATGAAAAAGGAATCATATGCATACTGTGGAAGGGGGGGGAGTCCTCCTATATTGATCTCCTGTATTCTCAGCTGGGTAAACCACAACATGAGGGTAGGGGCAGCTCCAGGAGCTGAACCCAGACCACCTACACAATGCGCTCTAGAGGCAGACATTCCTCTGCTTCCTACAAGGCAGTGTCATTCTTCTCCAAGAGAACTGGTAAGTATTTGGAGCTATGCCGAGATACTACAGAGGCCATGAAATCTTTACATTACGTAACAACCTGACCCTTCTCACTCAAAACACAAGCCATACCCAAGTCGTACACACCAATCTATCCTCAATTCCAGCCACCCCTCAACATTCAGCAACTGAATGATGAATCCCAAGAGTTGGTCAAGTGTGCCCTGACCCGGGTTTGTCCCCTTCAAAAGAGAAACTCATCTCCAGGTGCAAATGAAACACAGTTTGCCATTCGGCTCAACAACCAGCAATAGAATCACGAGATTTGACAAAGCACCTCTCCTCTTCCGAACAAGCCTTTTAAAAAGGGCCATCTTGCCATGCCCTGATATCAGGGCCTGCTGGCCTGGTGCTGCCACACGGTCGTTCCTGGGCCAGCCGGCCACTGACAAGCAGCCCATTCATCCCCTCCCTCTCCTCTCTGCATATATTTATAAACGGCAGGCACAATATAGCCTCTGTTATTTCTGATGGTGGGCAATGGGGACATTATTTGATAGCGAGGTGCCATACATACCATGCATGGTTTCTAAGCAAATAGGATTCATTAAAGTTTACCCACCCAAAGCATGTTATCCTAATCTCTCCATCTTGTCTTAATGATGAAAGAAAGATCTTAGAATGGCTTCTGGTTATCATGAAGGCAAGAAAGTTTAATCACCAATGTGGTAGTTAGAATCCTTTCTACAGAGCTCAGATTCTAATCACTTGTGATTCATTATGGAATGTAACAGATTTCTAAGCCACAATATTGTTATCTACAAACAATAACAACAACCACAAATGGAGACCAGCAAGAGAAAAACTGTCAGGATCCCTGTGAAACACTGAAAGTACTTCTCATGACAGACATACCGGATGTGGGTGTGGTGCCAGCAGGAGAGGCCATGGCAGAAGATGTTCTAGGCAGACTATAAAGTCAAATGACACACACGCACAAACATGCACAGACAGACACACACACACACACCATATTTTTAATACATCCTAGGATAACTACCAGTCATATGTTGACTGGCCAATAACCTTTTAACCTTAGTTGCCTATCTGCATAGTAAGAATGTTAGTTACTACAGAGGGATTTCCAAGAATCCGGACATACTTTGACAATTAAAAATTAAATGAGTGGGCTGGAGAGATGGCTCAGCAGTTAAGAGCACTGGCTACTCTTGCAGAGGTCCCAAGTTCAATTCCCAGAAACCACGCGGTGGCCCACAACCATCTATAATAGGATCTGATGCCCTCTTCTGGCCTGTAGGCATATATGCAGAACACTCATACGTTAAACATAAAATAAATTAATTTAAGAAATTAAATGATTGAGTACCTGAACGGTGTTTCATGGAGTTCACAAGTACTAGAATACAGACTTTAACACCACGAATTAGGGAGGGAGGGGGAAAGAACGGAGCCTTGGTCTTTGTGCCCTGGAGAACCCCTGCAGTGTAATAGAAATGTCTGCATCATGATTCCAAACCTAAGAGCTAAAAGCCCTACTGCACTACCGTGATGTCAAACTCGGGGTGACGGAAATGGTGAGGAAATATGTCTGACTCCATGAAAACCCCTAGCCTACAGAAGGAGCTCTAGAAGCAGGACTATGAGGATGCAGGAGTGGGTGGTAGCGGGTCGCACCAAAGCCAGACTACTGCCTTTGCTGGGTTCAGCAGCTACAGCAAATAAAAGGCAGGTACCAGGAAGAAGTCAGAATCTAAGACGCCCCAAGGGTACAGTGGGAACCGAAGGCCAAAGCTGCGCGGTACCAGCAGGCGGACCTCTCATTGGCAATCACCAATTCTTTCAGACCAATGGTTCCCAACCTTCCTAACGCTGCATCCCTTTAATACAGTTCCTCAAGTTGTGGTGACCCCCACAACCACAAAATTATTTTCGTGGGACTTTAAAACTGTAATTTTGCTACTGTTCTAAATCTTAATGTAAACTTCTGATATACAGGCAGGATTTCAGATATGTGACCCCTGTAAAAGGGTTGTTGAATCCCCAAAGGAGACAAGACCCACAGGTTGAGAACAGCTGCTTTAAAGAGAAAAAGGAAGGTGTTTTTCTCATAATCTATATGCATTTTTCTCAAATGATCACTGAGGTACTAGGACAGGACATGCCAAAACAAAACAAACAGGCTTACTTAAATAAATGCTTACTGTTTGGACATATGTGTTTAGAACAAGTGAAACAGGTTGTTCTGTTTGCCTAAAAGGAACTACATAAAATTATTTACATATTAACGGTCCTGTGACCTGAAGAGTTTTCAGACGCTAGCCTATGTGAAAACCACCATCCTTTCTTTCAATCATGCTCTGTATTACTGTCTCCTAAGAAGCAGTCTAAAATAAAGCCCTTTAGAAAACTAAAACTTTCATCCCAAGTTATCTAAAATAAATTATTTTAAAGACTTGGATGAGGCTGATTTAAGAAAAATAAGGGATCGCACACATTTTCAACTAGATAAATAAAATTTTATCTCAAATATGAGATCACTCACACACACACACACACACACACACACACACACACACACACACACACAGAGGTTCTACGTAAACAGCACATAGCAAGCAACTTGCCTTGGTGTATTGAACTCCAATCCAGACTCATTTTAGACTATATACACCAGGGGCATAGAAGCCTTTCTCACGGGGGGGGGGGGGGTGAAGAGGGAGGAAGCATAACTGTGTTTTGATTTTCTCTAACATATACAGGACAGAAATACAACAAAACTCGTGTCATGTTTCAGTGTCTGGAGAATCACGCTTCAAATGTGATGGTATTTTAAGACCATTAATCTTGCTTCTTCCCTATAGTATTCTAATCTCAGAGCCACTGAGGAAGCAGTTTACGCTCTATGTATGGCAAAGCCTGGTGTCTGGCACATTAGAACGGATCCAATTATCAGCCGCTCTCTGCGCTGTTAAGATTTCCCATGGGCAGTTTCCACTGAGCACTCTGAGGACAAAGCTTCACTCCTGTACCTGAGTGGGAAGAGGGTCAGATTAGCAGCCTCTTCAGATAAAACCCCCACCGCTGCCACCTTCCCCTACACACAGACAATGCAACCTTTTAAAAAACCCCACAGCCTCCTGACACACAGGGGAGAGGGTTTGCGCACCAGGACTCTCTTGCCTTTGCGGGTCTAAAGTCCGTTTTCAGGCCTACTTGTGCATGGTAGGTCCAACAACAAAAACTGCTTTCCTTCCCATGCTTGCTACAATACAATCTGTTACTAGTTTCCATCCAGAAAACTGTAGTTTACAAAACTTAAACCAGTAGAACATTTGGATCACATCCAAAGAATACGTGGTGTCTTGTTGTCAGTGTCTAAACCCTGGGGTACCCTGAGTCCATCAGAGAGACATTACAGTATACACATGCATTCCCAGGACAGGCTCGCAGACTATGGGACGGAGGGGCAAGTAAGGTCTCAAATTTTGAAGAAAGAAAAAAGTGAAACAGAATCTTTGACTGGCTAATGCTGGGAACAAGTACTCCTAACTCAGCGTGGGGGGACTTTGATTCTCAGGCATCAGGTCCAGCTGCCCAGTTCAACGTGAAGCCCTGCTCCACCAGGTAAATGCAAACAAACATGGCAAGGGGAAGAGACATCCGTTCCCCTTTCCTTGGCCTACCCCACTGGCCACAGCAGTTCATAAAGAATCGAACCTTTAGCTTCTAAGACATGTCTTTTAAAAAAGTCAGAAATCCGTCTCCAAGTCATCTTTCGGGAGAATCATTCTTCAGCGTGGGGGGGCATTCATTTGGTAAAACTGAATATATCCATACGCCAACAACACAGAAAGGACAAAACTCTCAGAAAAAGACAGTCCTTCAAGAAATATAGCTCTACAGAAAGTGCCCGAACTCTGGGCCTCTTATGTGGTTTAATTACACATCAGTGTAGGCTGTTTTTAATTGCCCATAAGCATTTAAAACTGTCAAATGGCATGAGAAATGGGGAAGGTTTCATATAAGAATCCAAATTTTCATCTGATCGTGAAAACCTGGAAGCCTCACCACGCGGGCCTGCGCTGCCAGCATGGCCCAGAGCTGAGTGGCGCCTGCCGCACAAGTCTTTCTCTGGCTTGCCAAGACCCCACTAATCCCTTCTGTCTCAAATCCAAGCACATTTTGCTAGTTTAAGGGATTCGCGTTACCCTTGTAGTCCTTGAGTTCTGATCTCCATTTTAAGGCACGGTTAGGATTCTGCTGTGTGCTACAGAGTAGGAGGGCATATGAAGAAGTTCGAAAACGACAGCTTAAGCGCTTTCTCGGTGGCCCAGAGATCCCCGCCCAGTCTTATCATGCTTTCTCGATTTTCCTCTGGGTGTTGCCTACAACAACAAGTTCTCTTTGGGATTCCCCCACCCAAGCTGTCCTGCTCTGAGGTCAGGACAGTCTCCTTTACTGTTCTGTTTTCTTGACATTGGGTGAGCTCTGAGAGCATAAACTCAGCATTGCTTCAGAGGTCACCACGCTGTCTCCCCACTGTGCAAAAGGGAAGACGGCTAGGCTGACGTCCACCAGGCTGGGACTCAGGACAGTCAAGTGTGGATGACCCTGCAGTACAGCAGGAAGTGGGTCTTACGGAAGCAACACTGTACAACTCGAGTCTCCAGAACCGGTATCAAGAAAGCCAAAACAACAAAGTGCCACCATCACTAAGAAAAGGCTCCACATCCTAACAATCGAGAAATGTACAACATGCCTCTGTGGGTCAGACTGCTTCCAGGCCTGTGCCCCCTAAGAGACTCCTCTTAGAGTTACAGGTGTACTAGAAATTTGCCAGGAGAGACTCACTGACTTACTAGCTGCCTCATATGGATAAGAACCAACTGGAAGGCGCTATGGTGGCTCATATTTGTAATCCCAGCACCTGAAAGGCAGAGGAACAGGGGGACTAGCATTTAAGACCAGCTTAGCCCACACAGCAAATTCAAGGCTAACCTTGGCTACATGAGACCTTGTCCAAATAAAACGGTTTTAAAAGATGCATATTCTAAAAATAAAAAAAAAATTCCTGTCCTATGTTGACGACTATGCCTGCAAGTACATGGGAGGTCCAGCAGGAAAATCAGGAGTCCAAAGTCCTCTTAGATACATGGCAATGTCTAAGCCAGCCTGGGTGACATGAGATTCTGTCTTACACATATGCACACAAGCACGCACATACTGATCACAACACCTGTCCTAGATCCTAGGTGTCCTGTAACAGAACCAGGGAAGCCTTTTCAAAGGCAAGCCCTTGTCATGCTGGTCCTTCCTTTGATTCAAAGTTTGTGACGCCACAGTTATTAACTACCACTCCTAAATGTGAGAAGTTCAGGAATCGTTTTGTATGAGAAGCCCGAATTCTCAGCTCTCCTGCTAACCACAAGTCAAAGGCCTACGAAGAGATGGAGCACAGGCTCTAGGGAACGAGAGAGCACGAAACCTAAGGATGCTTGAGCATCCCTAAGACATCAACAACACGAATTTCTACCACTTCACTCATTCATGCACAAGGCTCGTTTTTCTGGACCCCCAACAGCTCTTTAGCTGCAAAGCCCAATAAGTTCAGAAGGACAGACTGCATATCCATCTTCTAGAATTTATTCTCACCGGTGCTTTGCCAATTAGCAGGCATTCTCTAACCAGGCTGCACAGCAAACAGTCCCCAAGTTTCTAGAGAATAAAAGTTCCTCCTTACCTCTCACTTGTATTTTAAAACGCCATTCACTCGTCCCAAGCTACTTAGGTTGCTGAAAACAAATATCCTCCCTTGCCCTTCACGTAACTGATTGGTCACACAGGCCACTGTGTTTACAAATATGCCAAATCTCTCCACTGGTGTGCAGGATGCATTCCTTCCTTCTGCAACAGGAGTACTTGTCCTGTTTTCATGGATGCTAACTCGTAGATCATGCAGCTGACTCTACCTGTCAGGGTTTTGCTATGTAGCCCTGGCTAGCCTGAAGTAGCTATGTAGAACTCTTAGAGATTCACCCAGTGCTGGGCTTAAAGGTGTGTGCCACCATAGCTGGCTTCTTTGACTCTCTTGTCTTTGATGGTTTCTCCTTTCTTTCTTTCTTCCTCCCTTCCTCCCTCCCTACCTCCCCCCTTCCTTTTTTGTTATTTGTTCGTTTCCAGACATGGTTTCTCTGTGTAGTCCTCGCTGTCCTGGAACTCACTGTGTAGACCAGGCTGGCCTCAAATTTACAGAGATCCACCTATCTCTGCCTCCCAAATGGAGGCAGGGCTAAGCCACATACACAGCACCTGACATCTTTAATGGGTTCTAAAGGGGAAGGAGGCACACCCCAGCAGTAAGAAAGCAAGAATGCATTTTCAAGCTTACACAAGGCCACACCTTCACTAAAAGCTGAAGTCAGGGACATAAAAAATTCAAAGAATGATGTTGCCTGTTATTCACTGTGGTACTATACACCTAACACAACTAAAACTGTAGGCTAATGGAGTGTCTGAGTAGAAGCAGACAGCCTAAGCTTACTGACCCGGAACAGGCAATGGTAACGGCTTGGTGAGGATCGTTCCTAACTGAAGACTGGTGTAATTAAAGTTATAAGCATTTTAGACATTTTCTAAAACAAAGAAGAAGAGTAACTGCTAGGACAGAAATCCAAACGTTTCCAATGACCATAAATAGAAGTTTACTAAATCAAAGAGCCATGATGACAAGCTTCTCATAGCAGACTGAGCAGACACGAAACCGTCTTCATGGAACTCTGCAAGACGGGCAAAGCACGAGCGAACTAACACAGCATCCAAGATGCCTGCATCTGGTGCACATGGTCCACACAGTATCTTCCTAAGTGTGGCCAGGACTAGTGAGTGCGGCAGGCTAATCATTCCATCATTAGTTACCTTGGCCGAAGCTGAAATTATTGGCTGGACTGGAGGTTATGGGTTGGGTTGCCCTTATCAAGTAAGCCCTGGAGAACGTCTACTGACAGGGTGGCACAAACCTATAATCTCAGCAAAAAGAGGGGGAGACAAGGAGATGGCAAGTGTGAGGCCAGTTGAGTCTATAAAGAAAAAAAACTGGGTCCCTATTCTCAAGCAAACAAAACAAATAAAATAACTTTTTTAAGGTTTATATTCAGAAAACACTTAAGTGGCAGAGGTACTTCTGCGGATCTTAAAAAAGCTCCAAGGGGCATATGGCAGGAAGGGAAGGCACCTGCTATGGGGCTTCAATCCTACAGTCACCAAGAACAAAACCATGCCAACACACTGTTTGGAAAAGAAGAGACCACATCCTCTATCAAGATCTGGCAGTAACTGAAGCTAAATTAATACAACAATATGAAGAGAAGCTGAGTATTCAAAAGTGTGAGCATCAATGTTCGGCACCAATCACCACAGATTCCCTCTGATTCATCATGGAACCTCCCACGGTATCAGGAGCTTACCACTCTCCAGCACTCAGCAGTTGAGAACGTTTACCTAGAGTCTCCTGTCTGCATGGAATGAAGCATTTGCAGTTAGCAACTGTATAAAACAACATAGCTTTTTTTCCCTAGGCAATACAGTATTCATATAACACTTAAATTAGGCATAAGTAATCTGGGGATGATTTAAAGTATACGGAATAATCTCTTTCAACCACCCTTGGATTTATGATTCATGGATATTCACAAATGTTCGTATCCTCTAGGGGTACAAGAGCGTGTCGTAGTACCAATTCGTCACCGATATCAAGTAATAGCCTTATGTACATTTTAGAGACAAGCATACATAGCATAATATGTGTGTCCTGTTATCTCATTTAGGATGTAACATGAGTCTTAACTGCTTTTCCTCCGGCTTGTCATGTGACCTACAGAAAAACGGAAACACTAAAACTAAGAGAGCATATGCCCTTCACCCTATTCGTCGCTGTTGTTGTTTGTTTTTGACCTCCCCAGTGCTGGGATTAAAGGCATGGGCTGCTACACCTGCAGTGTCTCTATTACTTCAAAAGAATTAATAGGAATGAATGAACTCAAACATCCTGAGTGACTCTCCGGCTTCCTGTTAGTATTACCTTTAGCTAAAGTTCTTTCTAGGAGGCCCAGCCTTCAAATTCCAGCGGCCAGGCTCTGGAATACACAGAGTAACAGGAGCAGTGAACAGGCAGGGTAGGCAAGCAGGGTGTTTCCCTGCAGGACCGCCAGGTGTTGCTTCTTTCACCTTCTGTTTGTAAAATTGAACCAAAAGAGTTGACTTTTGTGGAGTGGTCTACTGTGTTCCACCCTGTCAGTAATTCCATTTCCTTGCCTACGGACTGACTCTACCTGCCCAAAACATCTCACTACCACATAAACACAGACCCTTCAACAAGTGCGTGTAAGCTGAACAAAACCAGAATTAGATGCTGTTACTTCAGAGCCAGGAGTCCACAGATAGACTAGTAGTCCCTTCCCTACCAGCCTGATGACTTCAAATCTTCTCTACCAACAGCCAAAGTATACAGTCATAGAACCACTACATAGACTTTCTACTTGGAACCAAAGTTAAAGAATAACTTGCCAAAGGAATCCTGTCTCGAAAAAACAAAACAAGAATAACTTGCAATTATTTGGACAAAAGCAATTCCCCCACTATGATATTTGTATCTTTCAAACATTCATTAACTAAATAAAAGCAATACTCTGATCAGATTTATCTGCTCTGTGTATGGTAAGAAAAAGAAACCATCTGGGGACTACAGAGATGTATGGGTGGTTAAGAGTACACACCGCTCTTCCAGACAGTCCCCAAATTCAGCTCCCAGAGCCTGCATCAGGCTGCTCACAATCACCTTAACTCCAGTTCCAGGGGATCCAATGCCCTCTTCTGGTACGTGTATGCACGTGCACGCACACACATACACACACACACACACCCGTTTAAAAAATAAAAATAAATCTTTAAACAGAACTTTACAAAGTCTCTCTGGTGGGCTGGGATTCAGTGTTCTCATTGCCACATCCTGGGTTTGAGTCCCCATCAGGGAAGCCTCTCTTGTGTCAGGCATGTTGGCTCATGCCTTTAATCCCAGCACTAAAAAGGCAGAGGTAGTCAGATAATATGGGTTCAAAGCCAACCTTGTCTACATAGTGAATTTCAAGACAGCCAAGGCTTTAGAGAGACCCTGTCTCAAAATAAAATATAATAATGATAATAACGATGTGAGAATTGCTCTTAGGCCCCGGCAGCAGCAGCAGCAACTGTGTATAAACACTGGAAGCACGTGAAGCAGCAGCAGCTGTGTATAAACACTGGAAGCACGTGAAGCAGCAGCAGCTGTGTATAAACACTGGAAGCACGTGAAGCAGCAGCTGTGTATAAACACTGGAAGCACGTGAAGCAGCAGCAGCTGTGTATAAACACTGGAAGCACATGAAGCAGCAGCAGCTGTGTATAAACACTGGAAGCACGTGAAGCAGCAGCAGCAGCTGTGTATAAACACTGGAGGCACATGAAGCAGCAGCAGCAGCTGTGTATAAACACTGGAAGCACATGAAGCAGCAGCAGCTGTGTATAAACACTGGAAGCACGTGAAGCAGCAGCAGCAGCTGTGTATAAACACTGGAGGCACATGAAGCAGCAGCAGCAGCTGTGTATAAACACTGGAAGCACGTGAAGCAGCAGCAGCAGCAGCAGCTGTGTATAAACACTGGAAGCACGTGAAGCAGCAGCTGTGTATAAACACTGGAAGCACATGAAGCAGCAGCAGCAGCTGTGTATAAACACTGGAAGCACGTGAAGCAGCAGCAGCTGTGTATAAACACTGGAAGCACGTGAAGCAGCAGCAGCAGCTGTGTATAAACACTGGAAGCACGTGAAGCAGCAGCAGCAGCTGTGTATAAACACTGGAGGCACATGAAGCAGCAGCAGCAGCTGTGTATAAACACTGGAAGCACGTGAAGCAGCAGCAGCAGCAGCAGCTGTGTATAAACACTGGAAGCACGTGAAGCAGCAGCTGTGTATAAACACTGGAAGCACGTGAAGCAGCAGCAGCAGCTGTGTATAAACACTAGAAGCACGTGAAGCAGCAGCAGCTGTGTATAAACACTGGAAGCACATGAAGCAGCAGCAGCAGCTGTGTATAAACACTGGAAGCACATGAAGCAGCAGCTGTGTATAAACACTGGAAGCACATGAAGCAGCAGCTGTGTATAAACACTAGAAGCACGTGAAGCAGCAGCAGCTGTGTATAAACACTGGAAGCACGTGAAGTATCAAGAACTGCACAGGAGTTCTGTGAACACTGCAGCATCCTACGGGGCTGCCTCCCTACACATTCTGCTCCCATCTAACTTTTCACAGTTTATAATCTTTCTCTTGCAATGAGGCTCCTTCTGAATTCAATTGTTTTCTAGCAGCTTTGTCCTCCGTTCCTAAGTCTTTGCTGTTTTGTGTCAGATCCTGACTATGAAATATGAAGCACACTGACACGAAAGGTCAAGGGGCTTTCATAAAACACTGGTCACACAAAAGCAGAGTTCGCAGCTTCCTGGAGATGACAGGTCTTCTCTGGCTGCCCTAATACAAGGGTGACCCCTGAGTATCCTTTCACTTCTAGAATTCCCGCCTGGGTTGGCTTTATCCTGCTGTGCACACATATGCACACATGCTGGGAGGGAGGGAAAGCGATCCACCAGGAAATGCTGCTTGCCAACTACGCATGTGCATATGTCTTTGTTATTAATTAAGGCATGCAAGCCATGATTGGTAATGTATGACTGAGTTTAAAGTTTCATAAACTATCCTAAAGGCTGGCTATCCTACCTATAAAATAAAGAATGGCAGAGACCATGTATCTAATCAACATCTTGGTTTGTTCCTTTCTTTATTCACACTTCCTATAAAGTTAGGGTGGCTGGTTTACTTTTGTTTGTTTTGGTGGAATTTTTATGTGGTTTTTACTGTTGTTGTTTTGTTTTGAGACCAGGTCTCACTCTGTAGCCGCGGCTGGTCTTGAGTCTGTGGCAATCCCCCTCCTCTAACCTCTCAGATGTTGAGATTACAGGTAGGGTTTCATGCCCAGCTGGGATGAATCAGTTTGTTTTTATTTCTTTAAATTCCTCACATCTTCCCTTCTATATTATTGTCGGGATTCTGAAGTTCATTTTGTAAAGAAGTCAAGGATTAAATTGTAACCCTATCAAATGCTGAATCTAAACAGGGACAAGTTTGGTATGAAAACAGTTCAACCTCCCCTGCTCAGAGACACTTCATGCAACTGCAGAAACATCTCTTGCTTCTTGAAATTGCCACAGCTCTTACTGGAGCACACCATTCGGAAGTGCTCCTCACAGTACCAATCTGATCAACCGGCGTCTCAAGATAAACCTCTCAGGACACAGCTAGATTAAATGGTGTTTAACACAAACAAATAGGCATTTGCCTTGGTTACAGGTGGCATCAAACTGGGCAGCAGTAGGTATTAAGTTCTTATCGACTGTATTCATAAAAACTGTTGCAACAATGAGACAGTGGAATACAGCAAAGGGAAGGAACAGCTACAAACATAGCAACTGTTTTCTTGTGATCATAATCCATGAAACCGTTCAACTTCCAATAAGAAAGTTTAAGGAAACTCCGCTGATCTTCTCTGGTCCTATGAAAAAGTGTCAGAAAGAAAACACACACACACACACACACACACACACACACACACACACACACACACACACACCTCTTTAATCCCAGCATTTAGGAGACAGAGGCAGGCAGATCTCTGTAAATTCGAGGTCAGCCTGGTCTACAAAGTGAGTTCCAGGACAGTCAGGGCTGTTACAAAGAGAAACCTTGTTTCAAACAAACAGAAATTACTTCTTTGAATTAAAGCTAACTAATTCTACAAGAATACAGAAAATGATGAAGACTCCAATAGGCGCCTTTCCTGGCCCCCCACTGTTCTTGCAGCATTCCCGACACACATGGCTGCTGATGAAAACGAAGAAAAAACTAACTTCAAACGAACTTAACCTAAAAGATGCTGCAGCTGACAGAGTTGTGTGGACAACAGAGCACATTTCCTGCTGAGAAGAGGGGGCAAAGCATCATGAAATAGCTCTGGTACCATGTTGCTTGGGAAAGGGATCTTTGTTGTTGTCCTTTGGTGATGTGGGAGTGTCATATATCAATCTGTTGATTTCATTGGCTAAGCAATAAAGGAACTGCCTCGGCCCATTTCATTGGTTAGAAGATAGGTGGGAGGAGTAAACAGAACAGAACGCTGGGAGGAAGAGGAAGTGAGGTCAGACTCTGCAGCTCTCCTCTCGGGAGCAGACGCAAAAGAGAGACGCCATGCTACCTGCTCCAGGGAAGACGCACGCTATGAAGCTCCCACCCAGGATGGACTTAGGCTAGAATCTTCCCGGTAAGCGCACCTAGGGGCGCTACACAGATGATTAGAAATGGGCTAAATTAATATGTGAGAATTAGCCAGTAGGGGCTAGAGCTAAGGGCCAAGCAGTGTTTAAAAGAATACAGTGTCCGTGTAATTATTTGGGGCATAAGCTAGCCGGGCAGGGCAGGCGGCTGGGGTGTTTGGGGACGCAGCCCCGCTGCCGCCCCATATTACTACACTTTGGATTTTGTGGGGGGGGGGGGGTTGTGTTGTTTTGTTTTGTTTTTGAGACAGTGTTTCTCTTTGTGACAGCCCTATCCTAGCTGTCCTGGAATTTGCTCTGTAGACCAGGCTGGCCGTGAACTCACGGAGCTCTCAGACTGTCTCTGCCTCCCAAGTGCTAGAATTAAAAGTATGTGCCACCAAGAATAACGAGAAAATGATCTTATGAAGGGAAGTGCCTGGTTTCTGTCGTCGTCGTCGTTGTTGTTATTTTTAAACAGGGTTCAATTTATCTATCCCAATGAGTTTGGGAGATAGGGATTTCTCTAACGTAAAATTACATAAAATAAGGAAAACGTTCTAGGGGCAAAGGGCAAAGGACAGAATGAATGGGTGTCAGTACCCAAACTTGTGTGACCCATGAACTCCTTCAACAAGAACAATGTTAAAACCAAGTCAGCCATGCTTGTACAGGTCAACTTTTGTTTTTCATCAGTAACTGGGTACTTGAGAAGCTAGAGCGACAGCTCGGCAATTGAGAACACTTGCTGCTCTTACAGAAAACTGGGGTTCAGTTCCCATTACCAACACGGTAGTTCATAAACATCTATAACTCCAGTTCTGGGGAACTCATGTCCTTTCTGGCCTCCATGGGCACCAGGTATGCACATGGTACACATACACATATGAATATAAAACACTCACACACACATACATTTTTCTTAAAAACGTTTAAAGATGTTCTTTAGCTTAGCATCCTTTTGTCGTACTGCAGAGTTTGTTTTGTTGATACTGTTGGCTTGGAGAATTTTGTTTTGCCTTTGAGCCAGAGTTTCATGTCGCCCAGGCTGGCCTCAAACTCCCTATGTAGCCAAGGATGACCTAGAACTGATCTCCCACCTCTGTTGGGAATATTATTTTAAGGTGTGTTACTTCTGTTTATGTTCCATCTGTTTAACTCTATGAAACGGTGTTTTTTTTTTTTTGCCTGTCCAAAACACCTGATCGTCTGATAAAGAGCTGAACGGGCCAATAGCGAGGCAGGAGCAAGGACAGTAGGAGCTGGCAGGCAGAGAGGACAAGGAGAACCAAGAGAACAAGGAGAGGAGGACGTCAGAGGCCACCCACCCAGCCAGCCACGGAGTAAAAAGAAAGACATAAAGTAAGAAAAGGAAGAAGCCCAGAGGCAAAAGATAGGATAATTTATGTTAAGAAAATCTGGTTAATGACAAGCCAAGGCCGGGCATTTATAATTAAGGATAAGCCTCCATATGTGATTTATTTGGGAGCTGGGTAGCGGGCCCCCCAAAAGAGTAAAGAGTAAAACAACCACAACACCCCTCTCCCTCCTGAACACCAGGAGGTGTGTGCCAACACCTCTGGTTTAAGCAGCACTAGGGATCAAACCAGGGCTTTGTACAAGCGCTTTATCAACAGAGCTACATTTCCAACCCTCTGGTTTCTTTAATTCTGCCTTTTGCAGGGTGTTGTTACCGCCTGGAGAAGTCAAGTGAGTTTAGTCTCCACCACGTAGCCCAGGCTGACCTCGAACTCCCAGGAAGCTTCCTGCTGCTCAGCCTCATGAGCATCTAGCCATATTTAATCTAAAACCATCTTAACGGGAAAACAGAAGTTTATCTCACACTACTGACTTAACTTCAAAAAAAGCAAGTTACTGAGGTAAAACTGAGGGCAGGAGCACGCATGACGTAGCAGACTGAAATTTCTCATGGCCAGGAAGGCTACCTCTGACTGGTAAACAGAGAACAAGCGCTCCTGGCCAATTCACACTCCGTGTCCTTTCACAAAACGGAGTCAGGAAGTAATAGCATCAAGAAGCCACAGGCTCAGCTGACACTGTTTATCTGACCCAGGCTGGAACCCGAATGGCCCCACTCACCGAGGACCCCTGGCCCCGGAATAAGTAACCGTGCAGTAAGACTTCACAGCCCAGCTCATCCCCAGTTCATATTAGAATGAAAAGGACAACTATAAACCCAGCAAACTTCCTCCTCCAACCAAGTTTCTCGGCCAGATGTTCATTTTCACTGGCTTCTTTCCACATCTTTCCACAGTGGAGTGGGGCAGGGTACAATAAGTAAACCCACGATTTCTCAAACAGCCACGCCAAGAGCATCGCAGGAAGGTACAGCTAACAGCAAACCTCACTAGGCGAGAGGGTGAGGCTGGCCGGGGTGGGGGGAGCTGGCAAGGGAGCGGTTCTGCTGGCTCTGTTCACGGCAGCCGTGCTGAGAGGCTGATGGAGAACGCTGTCCAGATGAGAGGAACACAGAGCACTGAGGCCGACTGCTTTCCACTTGGATACAGCAGATGTTTCTGGGCCAGCTGCCCAGTAGATTTGCTTTTCCGTACCCACCCATCTATATTTTTCCTTTTTTCAATCAAACATCCTGTTCACACAATGGTCCATAAACAACTTCTTTGGAGTCTAACTATTTTCATGTTGGTTAACATTTTTTTTTATTGCCCTATGAGCTGTTTCCTGAAAACGGACTGTCTGTTAGCCAATATGAAAGACAAAGGTAGACACGGATCCCAACTGCAACCCACGGCTCATCACCATGATACGGTATCAACAGGCTTGGTAAGTTTATCACACATATATACACACATACACTCACGCACACACGCACACGCACCCTAAAGAAAAGGCACACGGGCTATACATGTAGCAGAGCTAAATTCTTGGCTCACACACAACAGTCAAAAAGTCAGTTCTGAGGCCAAAGGCATCCTAGAAAGTTTATATCCAGGCGTATCATAAACTGTGGCAGGAAACTCCAATCTTCACACACTCTGCCTGAACATAGTGTACTAAGATTTGGATTTAAAAAAACAAAAAGTAAAACTATATATATGTGTGTGTGTGTGTGTGTGTGTGTGTATATACACACCTTGCCTTAGTTAGGCTTGCCATTGCTGTGATGAAACACCATGCTGAAAAGAGGTTTGCAGAGGAAACCTTCCACACCACAGTTCATCACTGGAGGAAGTCAGGGCAGGAACTAAAAAAGGGCAGGAACCTAAGAAGGGCAGGAACCTGGAGGCAGACGATGCAGAGGCCATGGTGTTGGGAGCAGTGAGACCCCAGATCCTGAATTTCTTGTAAACAACTTGTTTTCCCCTGATCTGAGTGCCTACAGCTGCTCTGAGCACGAGACCCTCAGGAGTTCCTGATGGCAGGAGAGTGGTTTCTGGTGGGTTTGGCTGGGGCGTGGCTATCTCTATATAATCTGCCCCTGAACACAATAAAGGGGGCATTCTTGGGGAATTCAAGGATGACCCGTGTCGCTGTCTCTCTGCCTGTGTGCGTTTGTGTATTTTAACCTCCAGCCCCCTTTCCCGAAGCTTGCGAACTGGGTGCCAGTGCACAGAGCACAGACACGGGGGTGCGGTGCGCGGCACCATGGATTGCTGCTTGCTCAACCTGCTTTCTTTTCTTTCTCTTTCATAAACACAATAATCCCTTGGCATCTTCATTTTTCTAGACACTGACTTACCCACTTCCCACAGTTCTCTATCCCAGTGAGCTTTCTCTACCAGGATCTCATCACCCTGTATTTGGGAAGTACTATTGGTCTTGCTGTAGGAGAAGGTCATCGATGCTTCCAAATTACATTCAGGGACTACACAGTTGAGCAAAATCTGCTTCTACCATGCACTTAGACAGGCGGTCATCTTGTAAAGAGGAGAGAGCTGTTAGAATCAGTTCCTGGGTATGAGGCTATTTGCAAAGAAGAATGTAAGGCAAAGAAGAATGATGATGTTAAAAAAAGTCTCCCAGTGGCTGTTATTTAACATTGTTTGGAGGGCTTTTTATGATTTTTTTATCTTAATCCTTATAACAATGTATATCATTATTTTCTCTTTTCTTCTGTCCTGTTGAAAATGATGAAGGCCCCAAGCTAGTGAGGACAGAAGGAGAAGCATTCTAGCCCTGACCCATGCACTCTTGAGTACCATGCTCGGCTGTCTTGATGTGTATGCAGAAAGTGCCATTGCTTCTAAGGCTTGGACTTCGATGCTCAGCTGGCAGATAGCAGACGAGGATTCAATTACATCTTGAGCAAGATGTCAAGATCAGTGACCCCTCCTCCTTCTTCTCCATCCCCTGTGGTAGTCAACTGCAGTGGGAATAATCTTGACCACGCTCACCGGTCTGTAGACTCAGAATAAACCATTACTTTCTGCAGGTGTGTGTTCTGCTTTCCTCGGGCCACTGCTATCAAGTCACCCTGTTCTCCTGCCCACTGACTGGGCTGATGCTCACCATGGACCCTCTATTCATTGATGCAGCTCTTGGTTCACCTCTTTCTCCATCCGTTTTTGCCTCTTTATGTTGACTGTCTTGACTTTCAACTCTTCCTCCAGAAATTCAGCTTTGGTTATCACTTTGCATATTTATTTATATGCATATATTCTCCCCATCAACTTCCTTAATGAACCTAGTCCTTCTGACCTTTGAAAGTATTGGAGATTAAAGGGAGCCCGGGAGTAGAAGAGAGAAAGCCTGAGGTCTGCAGATACTTCCAGGGGACTCTTCTCCCAATGTTGGCCCTCCCCTCCAGTGGCTGCAGAACCTGTCTAGTTGTATGTGGACGCCCTCTCTCGCCTTTTCAATGCCCCAGGTGCCATTATTGTCCAGCAATCGCCTCAGCTGTCCTATTAGCTAGGAGTCTACTCTCTGTTTGGCACCTGAACTAGAAGGGAGGGAAAGATTTACACTATGTAAATACACCCACCCTACACAAAGGTGCCCAAGATCCCTCTTCTCAGTCCCACCATCCTATTGGCCGCTATTGCACACTATTTCAAGCCAAGCAAATGGAACCCTCACGTTTAAGGCTATTATTAGTTTAGGAGGCAAACTGTAAGAGGCCAAATACATGCTGCAAAAACGGCATACATCTCCATGTTTGTGCATTCAGATACAGATATACAACCTGGCCCCAATGAAGCTAATCAATGAAATTATCTGATTATAATCAGTATGATGAATATAATTAATATCTCCTGCATAACTAATATGCCTTGGAAGAACAGCAAATATTGCCCGTGTGACGCCAGTAAAACGTGGGGCTTTAGCGGTGAAAAGAAAGTTTTCTGGCTTGCCAGCTCAGGGTTCTTCAACAACCTGATCTCTCTCCAGCCCTTAATGGTCAACCAATAAGATAAGGCATGCTGCTATCCCACAGCAGGCTCTTCATAAAGCCCTGAGCGTGGCAGGCGGCTTCATCTCCAAAGTGGGAAATTCCTTTAACATCCCCCAAATCACCAACCCCAGCGTTGCAGAGAGGCCATTGCTTTCAAAGAACTAAAATGAAACACTTCTGCAGATACATAGACAATAAATTTCTAAGAGAAATCATGTAAAAGTTTTCTATTTCAAGCCCCTACGAATCGAGACTTTAAGGCAGTTAGTTTCCATAATCTGGATCTACTTTTTCTGTTAAATCCCTTGCCACGGTTTCTTCAGTTTTTTCATGTGCTTTTCAAGATTATTTTCTTGCCATTACAATTTGGCTAGGCCAGGAACAAAATTCAGAAGGAAAAAAATACTAAAAACAATTGGCCCCATCCTTATTATTTAAGACAAATATGAACTAGAAACTGGTAGTCGTCTTTACTTCAAAGTATCTTTAGGTCTCATTAACATCAAGCTGATAATATAAACTCTTAGAGAGAACAAATTCTTAATGTCCTATTTGGTAGTCAATATTCAAAATTAACTTATATGAAATTAACGCATGAAAGGTCCCTAGATATAATCAAGAAATTTTTCTGTATTTGCAACTGCTATAGTTTGTTATTAGTGGGGGAAAGAACCCACGATTTTAACTTTAGAAATGACATTTCTGTATTTTTGAAGTACTCAGGACAAAATAAAAAGCCTGGAAACCTTACAACACATATAGTACCCATTTCTAACACAGACACCAGAAGCCTCCCAGGGCCAAGTGTCTGCTGCTTTTAGACAATACCAAGCAAGCAAAGTCTCATAGAACAAAATAGTAACTAATTTTTATTTAAAAAAAAAAAAGTCCTGGTCAGAATTCCAAAAGCCAAAGCAACACTGTTAACAAAAAAACTGGGGAAAGGGTAAAATGTTTAACCTTCAAGAGAAAATTCAATTAGCCAGAAACTGTCCTTTGTCCAATTAATCCGGTTAATTAAGGTTTTGTTATATAGGACAGCTCATAACAACCTTAAAAATCTATTTTTGAAGTCTAAATGCCAACCACTCAGCTCTGTTGAGCTCTGTTCACTGGCCCCAGCTATGTAAATAGCTTCTGAAAGAATTCAATATTGTTAGGAGCATAAAAAGTTCTTGAATAGAGGGTGGCAGGAAGCTGGAGTCGTGTGACTGTGTACACAGCCTGCAGTGTGGTAGGGGAACATCCTGGAACTTACACTGATTTTACAGTCTTCCTTTAGATGATCCAGGAAAAAGAGCAGAAACCAAAGAGAGGGAGGGTGACAAGAATACCCTGGCACAGGCTTGTTAGAAGGTCACTATCCACCTGAGCACAACGCCTGGTAACCATAGAGACCAGAAGGATTCCTATTTATCTTAGACCGCGTGATATCTGTGTTGTGGTCATTGCCATAAAAAAAATCAAATAATTCCTTCTAGAGATGAGCGGTTTGTTTATTCTAATAATAAAACCCCTCTTTCCAATTTTATTTTCAAAAATTACATGCTTCTTCATTGTACCCACACATCATCAGAGTGTGGTGTAATAAATACATACTTGTTTGGGAGCCTTCTTGCAGGAAGTGACTCCACTAAGCTTTCCCTCAAACTACTCTCTCTTTGCCTGCACAACAGGCAAGGATCTCGTCTTTCTTCCACTGAAGCCACTAGGTGAAAAGGACTCCAGGAAGAACAATAAATCTGGATCATCAAATAAATCTGGCTTCCTCTTCGCGGAGTGTTTGAACTATGCTACGTACCAGATGTCCTCTCTCTCGCTCCACACTACTACTTTGAGGCAGGGTCTCTCACAGAAACTGGAGCTCACCAGAGGTGTGTGCCTCTGTGTGTCTGTGTGTATCTGTGTAGGTGAGGGTATATATGCGCTTGTGCATGCACAGGAGCGTGTTTCTTCCCCAGAAGTCCAGAAGCCCAGCAAACCCCAACAATTCCCATTTCTACCCCAGTCAGTGCTGGGGTTGCAACTGTGTGGGACCATGTCTTGTTAGTTACACAGGTACTAAGATCCAAACTCCAATCTTTACACTTGCATAGCACCAAGTTATCTCTCTTCAACACTCAACCTGACCCCCGCTTTTTAGATGAGGTCTCACACATTTCAGACTGATCTCAAACTCTTCCTGTAGCTAAGGATGACTTTGAACTTCTGATCCTCCCGCCTTCGTTCCCATGTGCTGAGACTGCCAACCTACACTACATACATGTTTTCGAACATTTTAGTCACTATTTAAATACTAAATTATAAAGCACAGAATTGTTTTTTAAAATATAAGCTGGGTACAGTAGCATGTACCTGTAATCCCAGCTACTTAGGAAGCTAAGGTTGGAGGATTGCTTCAGACGAAGCAATTTATCAAGAGCTAGTTTCAAAATATATGAATAAATAAAGTGGAAAGTAAACATCAAATACCAAGTCTCCAAGCAGTAGTAAAGTAACCTTGGAAATGGCCCTTTGCTATTTATAAGAGTTCCTGTGTAAACCTCAGCATGCTGATGTGTCCAGCTTTTGTCAAGACAGGAAACATCATGTAGCAGACACGGCAATCCCCCCCTCCCCCCCAGCATCTATTTGCCTGGAGGAAAGAACAGTTCTTCTGTATTTACTGTATGGTAGGAGCCTTACCCTACCCCCGGGTGCTACTTCATGTTGCTCAGATGGGTCTCCTGCCTCAGCAACCTGAAAGCTAAGATTATAGGCCTGTGCCACCACGCCGATGGCATGTCTTTTTAACTCAGCTCTTTGGCTGAGAAAATGCCAACGTGGACTTTTTAAGTCAGGCAAGCAAGTCAAGAGGCACCAGGTGCTAAGACCTTACATAAGGACAAACATTTAAAGTCATTTTGTAAATGTTAGGGATCTGATGGGAAAACTGAGGAGGCTCCACACTCCCACACTGGGGGCACTGCCGTAGCCTGCCTTGTAGGAGAAGGATAGGTCAAAACAAGCCACAAAGAGATCAAGGACACCAAACACACTTTCTCAGAAGTTTCCCGAAAGAGTTTGAATAACACAACTGACCAGTGTAACAGGTCCATCTGGCCCATCTCTGTAAATACAGCCACCTAACACCTGCACGCTGGGCAAACATATCCTACCCACACAAACTGCGGCTTCCTGACAGGCGCAGGATCCCAGTTGTTGCTGTTTCGTTCTTCTCTCCATGGAAACTACGCACATTTCTCTGGTTCTCAAAAGGCATCAGATGCTGCAGCTAAAAAGATTCAAGAGATTCTTGTAGCAGTCTCGGCACACGTGTGTACAGTTACGGGACAGGAGCCTTGGCAAGCTCACTGCAAGTAAAGACGGTTGGAGAGCAAGGACACAGAGATGAGCTGTTAAAATGAGTAAACCACAATCAAATATCAGGCAAGGGATGGCAATGTGGAGCCTTTTCATGGGACGATGGAGGGATGGAGGGAATGTAGAGACAAAATGAGAAGACAGTGGTATCGGGTTGCCCCTCGCTGGTCAACCTGCCCACTAGGAGAGGGCTGAGCTTGCTTCTTTCTTTCTTTCTTCCTTCCTTCCTTCCTTTCTTTCTTTCTTTCTTTCTTTCTTTATTTATTTATTATGCATACAATATTCTGTCTGTGTGTATGTCTGCAGGCCAGAAGAGAGCACCAGACCTCATTACAGATGGTTGTGAACCACCATGTGGTTGCTGGGAATTGAACTCAGGACCTTTGGAAGAGCAAGCAATGCTCTTAACCACTGAGCCATCTCTCTAGCCCCCGAGGGCTGAGCTTCTATCGCTGGAACTGGGAAGGCTGCAATCCATGCCACCTGCAAACACAGATGATGTGGGATGTCCTCCTGTAGATGTGTTGTTAATGAATAAAGCTGTTTGGGCCAGAGGCAGGGCAGAATAAAGCCAGGCAGGAAATCGGAACAGAGAGAGAGAGAGAGAGAGAGGAGGCAGAGTTAAGGACTTGAGACACCATGTAGCTGAAGAAGAAAGACACCGGAACTCTTACCAGTAGGCCACAGCCTCATGGTGATACACAGATTAATAGAGATGAGTTAATTTAAGATTTAAGAGGTAACTAGGAATCACGCCTAAGCTACCGGCTGGACAGTGTTATAATTAATATAGTTTCTTTGTGATGTTTCGGTCTGGGTGGCCGGGAACGAAAGCGCAGTCTCCTGTTACACTGACCCAAATGAAAGCCCTCATCAGCCAACAAGAACAATCCGGTACAGTTCTGTCACTTTTTTAATGTCTGTCGCTCTGGTTCTGGAAGTAGCTGATTCTAATTATAACCGGCACCTACCACTATTTCAGCACATTCCTCTAGTTAAAGGAAATGATGACTTTCCAGCCAGAGACGCCCATGACACAGACATGAACTTGGGACACCTCAGCTTCTAGTTTCAGCCACTGTGAACGTCTTTGAGTAAATTTAGGTTTTTTTTGTTTTTTCTTTTTAAATTACTGTACCGCAGGAAAAAAAAAAGATGTCTGGTCTTCAAGAATTCCTATGGCGATAGGATTGTTCTATTAAAATTCATAGTAAGGGCCAGTAAGATGGCTCAGCAGTCAAGACACCACCAATCCTGACAGCATGACTTCAGGCCTAGGAACATAGGGAGTGGAAGACAAGAACCTGACTCCACAGGCTGACCCTATGACCACCGAACACCTATCATGGCAGGCATGGATACACACACATACACACAGAGGAAAAAAATGTTTAAAATGTAAAGAAATCTTGGCAGCCTCAAACATACAGTACAACTGACAGACATAATAGCCTCATGTCTCCAGACAGTACAGGTGGCAAACACACCAAAAACTTTGCATCAAGAATGGAGAGAACTTTCCGTGAATAAAAAGAGATTGTTTCCTGCCTTCAGGAACCCAGTAACCATCAAGATATCCTTTAAAAATCATAAAATAGAAAGCCCAGGGCTAGAGAGATGGCTCAGTGGTTAAGAGCACTGGCTGCTCTTCCAAAGGTCCTGAGTTCAATTCCCAGCAACCACATGGTGGCTCACAACTATCTGTACTGAGATCTGATGCCCTCTTCTGGTGTAGAGGCATACACGGAGACAAAATGTTGTATACATAATAAATAAATAAATCATTAAAAAAAAGAAGAAGAAGAAGAAGAAACCCCAAAGTAGACTAAAAAGGGGCTAGGAAAGCTGAGCCTTTATCTTAATGATTCGCCAGTGACCTTGGTCTCGCTAGTGTTCTGACACTGGGGTTCCTACATTCCAGTAGTCCCAGGACTGATGAGGAAGAGCTGATGCATCTCAGAGTTCGAAAACTGCCCGGTTTCTAGAACAAGATCCAGGATAGCAAGATATTCATCAAAAAAACATGACTCAAAAAGATTAAATAAAAAAGAAAACAGAAAGGATTGTTTCCAATTGAACCCTAAGACAGAAATTGTAAAGAGCATCAACGTACATACTGAACCATGCTGGAAATACGCAGTATAGAAGATGCAACAATGTCTCAGTATGTATGAGGCTCGTGTACCAGAGGACCATCGTCCAGTTCCCAAACCCCCCAGCATGAATGAGAGGAATGTGTAACTCTACATCCAGGGCACTCAATGCTGTTTTCAGGCACCTTTTGGCCCTGCAGGTGCTACTCTGAGATGTCTGCAAGCAAAAGCTCCTTACATATAATAAAAAATAAATGTATGAAAACATATTAGATTTAAAAACAAAATGAAACAGAAGACACCTAAATTGCTAAGCCTTAGTATGCGGTCCATGGGAAGTCTGCAGGCCTATGGATGGTTGTTGAGTCTGGAAAGTTAGTGTCTCCTGAGAAGCTTTAAAAGCTAAATACCCACACCAATGATGCCAGACTCTCTAGGAAGACACTCAGGAGTCACTGGTTTCTGAAGCACCACATGAAACCAAAAAAAAGACGTTTCAAGAAAGCCCGAAACTTGTTTTTTCCTGTTGAAAACTTCCTTCGTGGAAGGCACGAGCAACATCATTATGTAAAAGGAAAAGAATGATCACGAAAGGATAGTGGGATGGAACTTGATCAGTCAAAAGTATTTTAAGAAGCCACCAGACTGGACAGCTTCAAAGGAATAATCTACTTTGGGATCTAAATTTCATTTGTAAACTGGGCAAGCAAAGAACAGATGCGGACACAGCTAGAGATATTTACCTCATTCTTCATATAAATCTGAACTGTTTGCATGGCTGGTTCATTTTCTTTAGAGAACAGTAAATGTCCATGCAGTAAGTTAAAACACCACCGCAGAGTGACTACATACATGGGCACACATACGTGCAAAATCTGCAAAGCAGCATGGGAGGCAACTGAGTGTGTGCATATATGTAGCTTGCAAAATACAGCGAATGCGCACAGAGAGACTTTGAAACTATGCCCAACACAAAGCCTGAACTTTTTTTTTTCTGTTACACTCAAAATGAGTCATAGGCAAAGAACACCAGGCTTCTATTCATAGGCCTTTGGAGGTCTCAATGGAAAAATGAACACTGCACGCAAGGCTGGTAATACATTTTTTACTGCGTGCATCTGGTTTTCATGTATGCTGTATTCCTGAAAACGCCTACTGTCAAGAATCCCAGGTTATGGCATGGCCCGGGACACATGGTCATTATCTCTAATGTCAGTTTTCATTTAAAAATCACCTGACCTGTCTTGAATACAACCCCTTGTTCTGCTAATCCAGACAAAAGAAAAATAACAGAAATACGACTAGACATCTCTCAAGTTAGAGCTGTTAGGCCACGGGAGTTGCTGTTCGATGCACCTTAAGGACTTGTAGCTGGCTAAGTCCCCTAGGGCACTAACATCCAGAGATCAGGCAGATGAGGCAGCGGCTGGCTTGGGTCTATTTTTCTCACACAGAGAAGGACCGAAGTCTCACTGCGGTTACTGCTTTTGTTTGTATCATATGCACTTGTATTCTTCCATTTGATACTTATATGACCATGCAGGTTACATGCTTAGACCCGTATCCATAGAGCAGAAAATGTACTTCATGCAACTGAATTTGCAAAAGGAAAATGGAGATACGAAAAGAGTCAAACCGTCCACCTTCATGAATCCACCATCTGCTACTTACATACTTAAAAAGCCAATGGACTTTTCTCTCCAAATAACTACGTTTGACACCAGGTGAAAATTCCCGAAACATTAACTCGGCATTTTACCACCATCTGGAAATGCCAGCACCTGGGGTGCTGAAGGAGGAGAAGCACAAGTTCAAGCCAGCTTAGGCTCTATAGTAAGACCCTGCTTCAAAAAAGTAAAACATGGGAGGAAGGGGAAGCATGCTCATCAATCATGCATTCTGAGAACTGGAGAAGAGCCAGGGACAGTGCTGGTGACACGGAAGCAGGCGATGGCAAAGACAATTGTTTTAAACGAAAATGCACTGTGAAAACAGGGCCAGGAACCAGGCCTTTCTAATATAATGTTATCTCTATGTAATAGTAATAGTCCTTCAGTTGATCGATGTTCTCAGAGGGTTAAGCATGCACACTTTGTTTTTGGATATTCTTCTTCAGAATCTAGAATCCTGACTTTTGGGGATTGCTTTACGTGGTGGTTTGAAGGAGATGTTCCCCGTGGTCTTGGGCACTTGAACACTCGGATCTAGTTGACAGTGGTGTTTGGCGAGGATAAGGTGGTGCAGCGTTTCTGTTACTTGGGGAGGGCTTAGCAATTAAAACCCCAGCACTCAGGAGGCAAAGGCAGGTGGACTGCCTTCAAGGTCAGCCTGGTTTACAGAGCAATTTCCAGGAAAAGGGTTACAAAGAGGAGCTTTGTCACAAAAAGTCAAAAAGAAAAGAAAAGAAAGAAAAGAGGAAGGGAAGAAAAAGGAAGGGAAGGGGAGGGGGGAGGGAGGGAGGGAAAGAAGAAAAAACACAAGTTAAATGCTTTGCCTGGTGGTGAACACATTTAATCCGAGTGCTTGGGAGGCAAAGGCAGCAGATTTCTCTGAGTTCAAGGCCAAACTCTATCTACATAGTAAACAAACAAATAAATAAAAAGCCTCAACTACTTCTGCTTCTGCTTACTGAGCTCTCAGCTTCTGGTTTATAACAGGCCCACAATTGGAGACCAGGCCTCTGTTCAGCTACCAGGTACTCTTAACCCTCTGGAACTGTGAATCAAAATAATCTCTCTTGCCCTTAGCCATGGTGTTTTCTGAAGGCAACAGACAGGTAACCAATACAGCTCCATTCAGGCACGGGCAGCTGCTGTGAAGGTCGCGGGAGTCACAAGCTTTGCTTCTCATCAGCATTGGTCCTGACAAACATTTTTAGCAAAGCACACTTTTGACATTATAATGTTCTTTTCCAGAACACAAGGCAGGTGGCAACTTTCCTGTAATTCAGCTTTTCCACTCAATCTTGATTTAACAGATGTTGGCCGTCAACCAGCGTTCACAACAGATGATTCTCAAGTAAGCAATTGGGTCCCACTGCACCACAAACAAAACCAGATTTCACCCCTAACACTTGAATGTTTTGTTATGTTTCTATCAAATTTTTGAGCAATGTAACTTATGTCCCCAGGTCCCCTGAAGGCCCCAAGGGAGCCCAGGAAAATAGCACTGTTTGGCTTTTGTTATATACACTGTGGTTCTCTGCAAGTTTTAGTTTGGGATACAAGAATTCACTATTTAAAAAAAAGTTCACCACTATTTGTGAATTATCATCGGTGTTTAGATGAATTTAAGCAAAGACTCGAGTGTCTGGATGCTTGCTTCAGTAGGCTGTGCTGACTCATTAAAAGTGGCATGTGTTGTGTGGGGCAGTATTATATTTAGTAGCTGCTGGGCTCATGCGTATAGTTCTTGTGTGTGTGTGTGTGTGTGTGTATATATATATATATATATATATATCATGTCTTACCTCACTCGACCAGAGACACCTTAACTGGATCCATGTCAGACCATAATTATAAAGACTCTAACACATTTTTATACCTCTGTTGCCCAACCTACACTCAATGTCTATCTTCTACTTCCTCTGTTGTTTTAATTTGCTAGTGTGGAGTTATATATGAACCTCGGCAATTTAGACTGGCCAGGACCCAAGAGACTCCAAATGGACAAAAACCTAAACAATCATCAGCCATTTGCTTAGACTCCCGTCTAGATGCCTGCTGATCCTCAGACACCCATTTTCATGATCTATGAACTCCACCAAGCTGACTAGAGGAATGGAGAAGGAAGAAATAAGTTCAGGAAGAAGCCAGACCAAAATCCAGATACATCATTTCCATGCATGTGCGTGCGTGCGTGCGCGTGCATGCGTGCGTGCGTGCGTGTGTGTGTAGCACACATGCACATGAGCATGACGTTCAATGGTTAATTAATGGGCACCTTCCTTGAGTGCTCTCCTCTTGAACACAGAGTTCACAGACTCTGCTCAGCTAGCTAGCCAGCTTGCTCCCTGGATCCTGCCTCTATTTCCCAAGCACTGGCATGTGCATGGATTCTGGAAAAAAACCCAGTTTCTTAAACAGTAGGCTTCAACTCCATACAGAGAGTCAAAAGATGTGCCAACATTGAAAGATTCCTGAACATACACTGAGTGAAACTCTATCCAAAATCAAAAGAGCATGAACGAGCTGTTCTTAGCAGCATTTGACTGTGTTGCGTCACACGGCCGCACAGCAGTCTTTCTTGGTTCTGAAGGCACAGCTTACTCACTCCATGCTGCAAAACACGCCAATATGTCAACAATAGCTCTGTCTACAACACACCCGCTCAAATTTAACACCGCTACGTTATAAACTGTAGTGTTTTGACTGTACATACAATGTTCTCTGTTCTTACAAAGCACAGTGGCTTAATTATGAAAAATTATGAATAATTATGAAAATTATGAAAAATGTCTTTGACTCATGCCACACTCATCAGCATGTATCAAACTGATAATCTTTGGATTTTATTGGGTTAATTCTGTTGTTGATTTTGTTTATTGAGACAGGATTTCTCCGTGCAGCCTTGGTTTGATGTGGGAGTGTCATATATCAATCTGTTGATTTCATTGGTTAAGCAATAAAGAAACTGCTTGGCTCTCATAGGTTAAAACATAGGTGGGAGGAGTAAACAGAACAGAATGCTGGGAGGAAGAGGAAGTGAACTCAGAGACGCCATGTTCCCCTCTCCCAAGTAGACGTGATAGCTCTGCCCTCTGAGACACACGTGATGAAGCTCCGACCCAGGATGGACATAGGCTAGAATCTTCCCGGTAAGCGCACCTAGCAGTGCTATGCAGATGATTAGAAATGGGCTAAATTAATATGTGAGAATTAGCCTAGAAGAGGCTAGATAGAAATGGGCCAAGCAGTGTTTAAATGAATACAGTTTGTGTGTTGTTATTTCGGGCATAAGCTACCAAACAGCCGGGGTGCTGGGGACGCAGCCCCGCCGCCCTTACTACTACATTGGTTGTCCTGGAACTTTCTCTGTGTAGACCAGGCTGGCCTCAAACTCACAGAGATCTGCCTGCATCTGCTTCCCAAGTGCCGGGATTAAAGGTATACTCCAGCACCACTCAGTTTTGTGGCTGATTTGAGATACAGTTTTGCTCATTTAGTCCATGCTGACCTTGTTGTGATCTCTCACCCCTAAAGGAGTGTTGGGATTAGAGGTCTGAGCCACCACTACAGGCTTCCAGCAGCAATTTTTAAAATTAACACAATAAACCAGGCAGTGGTAGTGCATGCCTTTAATCCCAGCACTCGGAAAGCAGATGCAGGCAGATCTCTGTAAGTTTGAGGCCAGCCTGATCTGGGGGGGGGGGTAGGGAGGGGGAGAGGGAGGAGAGGGAAGAGAGAGAGAGAGAGAGAGAGAGAGAGAGAGATCCAAGATAGCCAAGCCTACACAGAGAAACCCTGTCTCAAAAAACAAAAATCAATCAAACAAACAAAAAACAGAAGCCCTAAACCCAAATCCCTCACTATTTTTCATAAAGAAAAATGGCAATCCATTTACAAAAGCATTTCTAATTTGCGGGTTATTCCTTCATCCCTCCAACACCAGAATCTGTGTTTCCCAGCAGAGGTCATTTAAAGAACACCAATGCCTTATGATGCTCCATGGGGCCATTTAGACTCAATTAAATGGCACCTACATCACCAACAACAAAGCCCAATCTAAATTTGTAGGTGAGAAGTTGCTGACTACTCTTAATGACATAACCTTACCTCACTTCCTCTTAATAAAAATACATTTATAGGTGAAACTCCTTCAGAAGCCAACAGTCCCAACACAATCGAGACTCCCAGAGCTAAGGGTCTTTACTGACGTCACGGGGCACAGGGTTAACTCAAAGGGCTCGAGTCCACGGAGCTTACCTTATCACTTCCTCAGTCAGGTTGTCAGGCAACCTGAGCCATGATTAAACGAACTGCCCAAGGAACAGAAATCCAAAATGTGATAAGCTACACAAATATCCTAGAGTTCAAGAAGCTTAGCATAAGCCTTTAGTGCAGAGCTTCTTAGCAGAGAAAATGTTGGCCCTGTTTTCTAGAGTGGTCTCTCAGTACTGCCTCTATTTGTGCAAAGTGAAAGAGTTACGGCAGCCAGGAGTGGTGGGGCCGGCATTGAATCCAGGAACCTGAAAGGCATAGGCTGTGAGTTAGAGTCCAACATAGTCTATATATTAAGTTCCAGACAGCCAGGGCTACGTAGTGAGACCCTGTCTTTAAAAAAAAAAAGTCACAGAAGCACCTGGGCTCATCATCAGAGATAAAAGAAGTCTTTGTTGGTAGGCAGGCTTTTTCTTTGGGGTACTGGCTCACAAAAAAATGACACCGAGACTTATAATAATTATGAAAGCTTGGCCTTAGCTTAGGTTTGTTTCTAACTAGCTCTTATAACTTACACTGACCCATGCTATTAATTTACTTTCTGCCTCATGGCTTTATTACCTCATCTCCCTACTGGCCATCCTGCTTGCTCCGTGTTTCCTGATGTCTCCACCTTCTTCTTCCCAGTGTCCTCTGGACCCAGAAATCCTGCCTCGCTATTGGCCATTCAGTTTTTTATTAAACCAATCAGAGAGACACATCTTCGTAGTGTACAAAAAGATTATTCCACAACACGTGTGTTTTTAGATTATGTATTGAAGAGGAACTTTCTCAGTTCTTGGATTTAGTGGTACACACATGTGGAAACTGTGCTTGCTGCAGAGAGCAAACAGAAACATTTTCTCAGAACTAAAATCCCAGTCATCATCCCTTTCTGTTTGCCAGTCAGTCCCACAAAGCAGGGATTGTGATCAGAGGACACATAAACAAATCCATAATTACACAGAAACTTTTCAGGAGAAGTCACTGTTAAAGGCCACAACCCTGGCCTGGAGGAGCTCTAGCGTCAGCTGGAAGAGAGACCTCTAGGCACAGCCACAGGTGATTATCTTGATGAGCTTAATTGAGGTGGAAATGTCAGTCCACTGTGGGCGGCACCATTCCCATAACTACTCCACCATGATGCCCCATACCCTGGAACTGTGGCCCAATAAACCCTTCCTTGCTTCCTTGAGTTGCTTGCATCATAAGTGGGGGGGGGGGGGGTTCACTGCTATAGGAAAAGTAAAGATGCCTTTACTTGAAACAGTACACCACTGTTTTCCTAGTATATAATTTACATGGTAAAGAGGTCATTAACTTGACCTTGAAAAAGAAACGTAAAAACTTGTGTCACTGAACTATAGAAAGCACACTTACTTGCACGTACGTGTATGTGTGCGCGCATGCACGCACACACAGAAACACATCCCTACAAAGTTGAGACAACAGTGTTCTCGGCCCACAACATTGCCAAGACTTCCTCTGAAACTTAAGGCCTACCCTAGCCACCAGTTCTTCTCAGATTAACACCTGGGCCACTAAAGGTCCACAGGAAGAACTTCGTCATGTGCACAGCTTCCTAAACATGCTGTATACATTATTTTTTTTAGACCTTTCAGTTTGCACCACTTTCTAGACGGGAAAGTATGGATGAAAGAGTAAATGACCCTCAGCCCCATGTGGCAGAGCTGAAGTGGACTGTAAATGAGACAGAAAAGCCAGCATAAGCCACGGCACAGACCCATAATCCCTTATCAGAATTGCTTTGTGCCTGATGCCTTCCACATTTGCAATTCCTCTCGAATCTGAGCCAGGAACAGACATGGCATTACGGTGTGTTCTTTTGAACAGTGGCATCTACAGCGGGTATCTCACAGGCAAAACTCAAAACCCAGGAATTTCTGCAGTAAAGCAAATCGGTCTCACTCAGTGAGACAAAATGAGTATTTTCTGTTCACCAAGGCCATGGAGTACAGATGTAGCCAGGCTCTGGAACCAAATCAATTATTTTTGATAAGAGGCAGGGAGAGAGGGAAGGGCAGAGGAGATGGGGGAGAAAGAGAGTAAGAAGCTTTTTAGTAAGAAATACAAATACAGGGTTGAGACGTGAAAACAAAAGGCACAAACTGAGACATAGCATATTGGAAGGGGCTCACAAGAGCATACTGGATATCTAGAGACCATGAATCTCTGGGTTAACTTATTAATGGTGAAGAGAAGATGCATCAGGCCACCACTGACAGACAGATCACTGTTTCTATCAAGGCAACTCACGACAATGCCTGTCTTACCAAGCCCTGACTACTAGAATATAGAGAGTAGATTAATCAGAGCAACAACACTGCTCTGCTTGGACACGGCGTCACAGCCAGCCAGAGCAAAGTTTCCCATCACTCAATCACACCACTTTAGGATGTGAACAAATGCGTTTTACCTACCGCTCCTTTGCGGGTAAGGGGGTAGGAGGGTGTATACAACAGGTTTAGGAGTATAGATCTAGTTACTCTTCTCAGTTCCTCCTAAAATTGGACTCCTCTCAGGGACTCGGAAACACCCCCAGGCTCCGATTCTGCCAGCATGGAGGTGGGGTGGGGGGACGGCCTGGCTTGTGGAACTTTTAAAAGCACTCACAAAGTCTCTGAAAGCGGCCAAGTTTGGAGAGTTGGGCTGAAAGGCACAATAAGGTGGACACCCGGGCTCACAGGAAGACAAGGCTATAAGCAAAGAACACCATTGTCCCAAGTGCCATCCTAATCCCAAACCCCAAACCGACCAAATGATAGCCTTCCCAGGGCCCTCTAATGAGAAACGACTCCTATTTATAAAGCTCCAGGCCCGGCTCAAAACTTGTCAATGTAACCACAAGGAAACGAAGTTGGCTCCATCTAAACACTCAGGCACTTCCCAGCTTGGCCTGCGTTTGACTGAGAGTTCATTCTTTTGGCTTATTTTGGGTCCTTGCTTTTAAGGCACCCTGTATTCAAGTGCTAGGTACAGGAAATGAAAGAGCTTTCTGGTAAATAATTTGGCTTTCTTTGTCAGAAAAATAAATATATCTTACTTGCTCAATCTAAATGGCTTCTCCTCAGGGAATCAAAACCTTAACAGCCTCCCTGTGTTTTATTTAAAGGGGGAAGGGAAACTAAAACACACACACACACACAAAACCGAGTTGTAACTTCTTGGTCCCAAATGGCCAAGTGAGTTCTCCTAACACTCGTGGCTGTTCATGTAGTACAAAAATCGCATGTAAGGCCCTTGTCAGAGAAAACTAAGAAACGGCAGTCTGTATGTACGACTACTTCCCTGCTCTTCTCTGTGGCACAACTCGGAGAATTAAGTCTTCCCAGCAACTTGAGATTGCATCCCTTGCCTCTTTAGACACAAAGAGAAGGCCTCTAATGTGAAGCCAAACATTCCCTAACACTTCCACAGAACAGGGCTTGGTCACAACCAAGAGAAACCCAGAGCAAGACAGTCAGTGGCTAGTAAGAGGCCAAACCTTCGCCTTCCAAAACCGAATCGCACAGATGTAATCTGAGAGGAAGGAACTTACTCACTCACACAGGAACGGAATAGGAATCAACAGAACTATAACCCAGATCTCGTACACCCTAAATACTCTGCCTCAGACACCATCTTTCTCTAAATCAAACAACACAGTCCTCTGTGAGCGGAAGGGGAAGACTATTCTTGACAATCAGAGCTACTTCTTAAGTTATTTTTATTCTGTGTGAATGTGTGCTTTGCCTACATGTATGTATGTATAGTACATGTATGCCTGGTGACCTCAGAGGTCAAGAAGAGGGCCTCGGGTCCCCCAAAACCGGAGTGGTAAGTGGTTGTGAACCACCACAGTGGTGCTGAAAGCCAAACCCAGGTCCTCTAGAAGAGCAATCTATATCTTAACCATGAAGCCATCATTCCAACCCATGGTTTGAAGTTGTTAAAGCAATAATGCGCACAAAACTCAGGAGAGCAAGGGTGGGGAAAGGAAACAGGGCACATCAATAACATGTTCATTTGCATCCTAACGTTTCAAGTACATGGTATTATTTCAAATGCGATGGCAGGTAAAGGACCAGAAAAGTGAGATATAAACCAATCATGGTACACTAGAGGTCTGTTTCTCTCTGATGGAGTAACACTTATTGATACTCTCAGGGCCCAAACAAAACTGCCCTTTCACAAAGGGAGACAGGGAAGAAATGAAAGCAGGAGGGGAGACAAAGTGGAGAAACTACACTTATTTCCTGGTTCTTATTGGCACGACTGATTAGACATAGAAGTTTGGGCTGCTGGCCTCTCAAGCGGAGTAGGACACACGGATCTCGCCAAACCTCAGGCAATAGGGCGCTGAAGCCATGAGAATCCATATGAAACTCAGGAAGCACACCAACAACAAGGACAGCGGGAGGAGGAAGGCTGCCCTGGGGACCTGCATTTAGGAAGACATCTTCCCACTCTTCTGGGGACTTTTCTAAACTTTGTGTTTCCCACAGTTTCAGCTACCCACTGTCAATTATGACTTGAAAATCCCACAAACAATCCATATGTTTAAAATTCTGAGCAGGATACTGAAACCTCACATGGTCCCCTCTTTGTGCTTCCCAGGACAGGAGCCATCAGTTTGCCCAGCGTATTCTCACTCTTTAGTAGGCTACCTGACCCCTACATCAGTCACCCCGTCCTTTCCGGGCTGTTAGGTCCGCTAAGTGCATCACCGCAGTGTTCAGACCACACTGATTTGACTTAATGAGAGTTCCAAAGCGACACGGCTGCATTGTATTACAGTAGATTATTATCGCTGCTGTTGTTGGTCTCTTACTAGACCTAACGCAGGTCAAACATTATGATAGGTCCATCTGTGTGTGCGTATAGAGAAGAGCACAGTACGCACACAACATGACAGTGCCCTTGGTTGCGTCAGCTGGGTCATCCCCATTGCTGAAGCAGTCAGACTAATGAAGAGTGGTTAGGATGGATGGGTGAGGGGAAGTGTTAATGAGAGTCTGTGTCACTCACGCCTTGGGCTTGTGGTGCTCTGAGGCAACGGAGATACATGCAGATAGCACACGTCATGACAAGAAGCACCAGACAACACGTACATGTTCTCTCAACACGAGAACGGCGAGCGCCAGGTGAGAAGGCGGCCTAGCAGGCGCTTCAGGCACCTACATGCAAGTCCCACCCAAACGAAGACAAAATGAGCCAGATGCTTCACTGGAGTCCCAACTCAGGGTGGAAACAGGAAACTCATCTTGAGCAAGACGTTAATTTCCTCTGACTTCACTTTATCACACGATCCCCAAAGTGGTCATTTGTTGAAAGAGTTTGGAAACATTGCGTATGCAATACGCAGCCTTAATAGTATCGTGATTCTGAGTTCACTTGGATTGTAAAATAAGTACCGATTGAGAAAAATGAACCAGGTCCCATTAAGCCTTCCCACTGAATGGCTTCTCAAGATTGCCGCCCACCTGGCAAGCAGGCCTTCAGCAATGCTCCTCAGAGCACCTGTATTAGCACCCTGCTGTTCTGTAGGGGAGGGGTCAAGTCACATCCACACTCCAGCCCAGAGCGGCCAAAACCAATTATAATGTGGATCACACAAAGAGCTAAATTTTCTGCCAGGCAGTATAGTGACAAGTGCCTTTCATCCAGGAACTCAGGAGACAGAGGCAGGCTGATCTCTGTAAGTTCAGGAACAGCCTGGTCTACAGAACGAGTTCCAGCCAGCGCAACACAAAGAAAGCCTGCCTGGGGGAGGGGGTTCTAAGAAAAATCTGATGTCCACTAGTTAGATACATTTGTTTAAATAAGGTATTATCTGGGATGTAACTCAGTGGTAGAGTGCTGGCCTCGCATGCACATAACTCAAGGTTCGGGTCTCATCACCACCCCCCAAAAAACCCCAATAATACAGCATATAATTTAACATGTAACAAACTTAAAATTATCAATTAAATAACAGGAAAAATGCAGTTTTAAAAATTGTATTTTACACTCACAGCACATGCTAAATTCTGTCAAATGGAATTTGATTTATATTTAGATCTCAGAAAATACATAACTAAAATATGAGTTTATACTCTCAGGTTATCCCAAGGTTACAAAAAGAAAAAAGGCCTATAATAACTGAACTCAGAGGCAGGCAGATCTCTGTGAATTCGAGACCACCCTGGTCTACAAGAGCTAGTTCCAGGATAGGCTCCAAAACCACAGAGAAACCCTGTCTCGAAAAACAAAAAAACAAAAAACAAAAACAAAAAAAAAATAACTGAACTCAGTATCTGCTTTGATTTGTTTATTTAAACTAGTGTCATGAAATAACACTAAAATTTCCTTCCAGTTGCCATAACCCAAGTGTTGCCAGTCACGAGGCTATGGTTCCTGTAACCAAGAGTGTGGCTCTAGACCCTTTCTTTCTTGCTACTAAAGAAGTGCGGATCTCAACCAGGCGGTGGTGACACACACCTTTAATCCCAGCACACGGGAGGCAGAGGCAGACAGATCCCCATGAGCTTGAGGCCAGCCTAGTCTAGAAGAGCGAGTTCCAGGACAGGCTCCAAAGCCACAGAGAAACCCTGTCTCAAAAAAACGGGGGGGGGGGGGGGTAAGGGGGAGGAGTGGGGATCTCAACCAGGCCGTGATGGCACACACCTTTAATCCATAGCTTGGAAGGCAGAAGCAGGTGGATCTCTGTGAGTTCAGGGCTAGTCTGGCTTACTGAGCTAGTTCCAGGACAGCTAGGGCTGTTACACAGAGAAACCCTGTCTCAGCAAACAAAACAAACAAACAAAAGAGGCAGGGATCTCATCCTGTATCAGGTAAATCTGCTTCTTAACCAGACCTTCCAGCGGGTAACAGGAAAGAGTTCTTCTCAACACCGAGGACGGGACTTAGCCTGGCATCTGAAGGAGTCCAGTCCAAGGATCAGGAGACCAAGGGCCTGGGAGGACTCTGGAGCCTCTCTCTCCTCATTACCAAGTAACTCTGCCTTGCTCTACTCTAGATTCCTCACCGATCCAACAGCGATCCTCACAGAACCCAGCCAGCCATGGTAGCTCACGCCTACAAATACCAGCACTTGAGAAGTTGAGGCAGAAGGATCGCCACAAATATTTGGCCAGCATGGGCTATGGAGCAAGAACCAGTCTCAAAGCAAACAAACTGCATAATGGTACCCACAACACCAGATTATTATAACCACTAATGAAGTGAGTAAACCCAGGTATAACTATGCGGTGGCTGGCACACAGCAAGCGTTGAATAAACAAAGCAGCTAGCTTGTACCTCCAGCTGACCAGGCTGTTTCGAAAAGCAAGAAGTGCCGCTCACCAAAAACTCACCCACATGCCCATGCTCTGTATACACTGTAAAAAAATCAAGCAAATTCACCTGCACATGGACATCCTCAAAAACAAATACACACACACACACACACACACACGTGAGGTTCTAAAGAACAGCACCTCCTATCCAAGCAGGATACACAGCTGTAGAGAAAAAAAGAAAAAAGAATCCAGGGCCTTGAGTTGCTGGAGGAGGCAGCAGCATCCAGAAAACAAGCTGTTCCCCTTCATCTCGAAGAAGCAGCGACCTCAGAAGAGGCAAGAGAGCGACTTACCAAACAGGGTGAACCAAATTCCTAGTATACATCCAGATGGTATTTATTAAGTCTAGGGGTCTGGTTACATCTGTTTTGAGATCTCTACTTCATCTCAGTTTGCCAAAAGAATGGCAACTCATCAAGAATTACTACTAAACAGGTTCAGCACGTAGAGGAAACATGCTCGGACTTCCAAAAAAGAAGGAGGTGGAGGAGTTTCTGGGGAACAAAGCAGGATTGGTGATTCTGACTCTATTAGGTTTTGGTTTGGCTTTTTTTTTTTTTTTTTTTTTTTTTTTTGCCTTTAGATCAGCAAGAAAGAGATTCTTGCTGGAACTGTGCTTGGGCACTGGGCTCACTCAAGGGTTAAGGTACAGCAGCATCAGTCCAAGGGGATGAAGCCAAGAACACCGGGGCTTGCCTTATTGCCCCCCTCCAGCCCCTCCGGCCTGAAACGAGGTTTCTGCAACGGAAGGGAGAAGCGAGAACATCCACCACTGTGTCAAAACTTCAGCCCACAGCGTTAAAGAGATGGCTTAGGGGTAAAGTGAGGAGATAAGTTTGAATTCCCCAGAACTCGCATAAAAAGCCCCCAGGCGTGGTGACACACGCATTTGTAATCAAGAAGCCAAGAAGGCAGAGACAGAAGGCTCTGTGGCCAGCCATAGCCTAGCCTGCTTGAAGACGTTCCAAGCCAATGAGATACCCTCTGTGAAAAAAAATTAAAAAAAAAGTCAGACGATATCAGAAGAATGTCTGAGGTTGTCCTCTGATGTCTCCCACATACAATCATGCACGCATGTGTGCCCACACCCATAACACCAAAACAGCAAGGAAAAATCTGTGAAGCTTGACATCCTGGTAAAGGCGCAGCATCTTGGAGCATCAACCAAAACCCCACTTGTGAATACTATCCCTGGCCTCAGACTCACAGTTCTTCTTGGGGATTAAGGAGGTTTCCATTGCCCTTGGAATGGAGCAGAGAGAACAAAGAAAATTTACTCTGCAAAGTCCAGAGAGATATCTACTCCTGAGAATCACAATGCTTTGGAGACAGCAAACAGAATGCCACATTTAAGGGGCTACGTATAATGCTGCCTTCTCCCTCCCCGCGACATCGAGGAAAACCTAAGTCATTTTAGGAACGAGAAAAGGAGGTCACACATTTTGCATGGCACAGCTTCAGCTCAAGTCCTCTTCAGGCCAAGCACCAAGTCAGGCCGTCTGACTGATTACTCAAGCCCAAAGTGGCCCAGAGTGTACCCATTCATCAATCAGGGCACTGAAATGGTACCTAGAAGGAGTAAGGGGACCAAGAAGAGAACGCTATATACACTTGCTAGAAATCAGCTAAGAATAGCCTTAAAGAAAAGAAATAAACCAAAGAGGAATGTCTGGTTCTAGCAGAAATGTTTTCCTCTAGGTAAGACGGTGAGCTGCATTACAGTGGCTCACTGAGCAGCAAAGGAAGCTCCTTCCTTCAGGGATGCCTGGGCCCTCCCAATAAAAGGATTTCACATGTCTAGTGAGCAGTCCCTGGTCATGGGGTTCTGAGCCCCCATGAAATGTTCTGTGTCCACCAGCCCACATGGACATTCTTTGGAGTGTCCCAACACCGCTTGCCTTGCCAGCCTGTTTAGGAAATGAAGTTTCGAAAAGGCTGTGGTCATATCGTTAGTTAGGGTACAGCAGAAATCAGACCGCACATTTCCCAAGTCTCGTCCAATGCTTTTTTCCCCTCAACATGCAATCGCTTCTTGAAAATAACAAACTGCTCTCCACTCAGCAGGCTTGCTATCGCCACCACAAACTGATGCCTCCATTGGGGCTGATGTCACTATCATACTGGCGTGTTCACCCAACAGAAAGGAAACTCGAAGGAACGCTTCTCCTTGCTCTGGGTACAGGGCCACTCGTATCCAGGGAACCAAGTACATTAATATCATTCTCCCATGGAGAAAAGCAAGGCTTTCTGTGTGTGATTCTCAGCCTTCTGTTCTCCATTCATGCCAACAGCTTAGCTTGGGCAGGGCGAGAATGGGCCCACTGGCACAATCTGGAATCATTCCTGGAGCTGAAGAGCAACAAATTCTTAAAGAAACAGCAGCAAAGCCAACTGAAATACAGCTCCATACGCGGACTCACACCTGAAAGTTACATCTGTTGAATGAAGGCCGAGCATCGTTGCCTCTAATTTTAGCACTTGAGAAGTAGAGGCAAGAGGATGGGGAAGTCAGCCTGGGATGTTTAAGACCTGGTCTCAAAAACAAAAGAATCCAAAGCAGGGACTGGCAAGATGACTCAGGGGGTAAAGGTATTGCCATGCACACCCGGTGACCTGAGCTGGATCCTTGGAACCCACGTGAAGTTGGGAGGAGAGAACCAGTTCTACTAAGTTGTCCTCTATGTGTACACCATAGCAAGTGCACGCATACTATGTACGTACATATACAAAATTTAAAACACATACACACACTAAAAGGGCCATAGCCTTCCCACCTCTACAGGGTCCTTCCCATGCCCATGCCGTCTTTCTTCTTTGTCTAATAAGTCCCACTGACCTAAAAACATCTCAGCAAAGTATTCTCAACTCTGGCTAGTTTTACCTCCCTGCTCTTAGCTCTTCTACATCTATTGTCCACAACACACACACACACACTCTCTCTCTCTCTGTTTTTATGGATTCCCCGACACATTATACCATTTTATACCTCCATGCCTTTGTATGGGGTGGCCTTGTCTTCAAAATCATCCCATCCATATTGGAAAAGTTCTGTTTGGTTGTTTGGTTGTTTGGTTGTTTGGTTGGTTTTGGTTTAAGACAGGGTTTCTCTGTATAACAGTTCTGACTCTCCTGGAATTAGCTCTTGTAGGCCAGGCTGGCCTCGAACTCACAGAGATTTGCCTGCCCCTGTTTCCCAAGTGCTAGGATTAAAGGCATGCACCACCACCGCCTAGCTGGAAAAGTTCTTAGACTACTCCCATTCCCCTGCTCCCAAAGCCCCTCTGACTTCAGTGAGCGATGAGCAGCAGAAACTACAAGAAGCACCCTACAAAGAGGCACACTACACTCAGTCTTTGCTGTACGGTTTGGTTTCAGAAGCAGGCATTACCAAGACCTTGGAGGAAAAGGCCTTGATTCTAACCACAATTCTCTGTCTAATAGGATGTGTGGCCTTCAGTAACTCACTGGCCTTGGTTCTTTAGTGAGACAGGCCTATCTCTCAGGACTGCTGAAAGGGTTGGGTTAATTCATGTCTGACATATGGGAAGTACTCGATATTGAAAACTGTTATTTAAGGAGGGCCAAGAAAAAAAAAAGCTATACTTTCATTAGTATCTCAGGGGCAAGGAAAATTTGCAGAGGGATCAATGCTCCTCTGTTTCCTGGGACAATGACAACACCCCCCACCCACACACACATCAATCCTTGAGTTTACAGGGCAGGCAAGTTTGCCAACCTTTGAGTCGGAATCTGATGTGCAAAAAGTGGTAATGCACGGTCACCAAGATCATGTGTTATATCAGGAAAAGAGCAAAGATCCCCCACTACCCAGAGCAGCACTCTTTAGAGGCCCGTGAATCTGCTGGACTACAAACGTCTGATTGTTAACGAGATTCCCCCCCCCCCAAATATCAAAAGAAACATTCTTTATAAATCCAAGCACAAGGGCTCTATTATGAAGAGCGAGAAAACAAGCCACGAATTGGAGGAAGCTGGATACTCTATTTCTCTGTTTATGTGGTGGCAGAAACAAGAGATTCTGGTTCAAGACAAGCCTCCAACACCCCCAGTAGCGTAACCTTTAGTAACTCAATTAGCCTTTGAGTTTCTTTTTATTAGCCAAATGGGTTGTTCTTGCTCCCTCTAATAACGCATGGAGTGTGGTCAAATAATAATATATATGTAAAGTCGTAGGAACCTAGAAAATAAGGTGCCATTTATTCCTTCTCCAAGTATACGCATTCCTAGCCGGTATGTGAAACAAACAGCCAGTGAGTGGGTCTCTGACAAATACATGGATACAATCACAGATTTGTTCCCAAATTTGCTACGATCACCTCAGCTCTGTAAAAGTCTATCGATGGCATCAACACTGCCAATGAAGTCTGCAAGCTGCAGCCAGGCAGATGTTTGGTTTTTAACCCCCACTTTAATTCCAGTGCACACTGATATCCAGAAGCCCTGGACTATGCTGCCCACCACTCAGTGATAATGCTTTACCTTTTCTCAGCCAGGTACCAACTTAAATTTGAACCAAACAAAACTGAATTTAGTTCCTAGGTACGGAACGAAAGGTTCAAGGGTCACCCAGGGCAATCTCCTGCTTGACGGAACCATGCTCATAAGCATGGTTTCCATCGCCGGAAGTTGAACTGCACAGGGCTGCTTGTACGCCGAATTTCACCACTACATACCATCTTGAGTTAAATAGCAAAGGCGTAGAAAGTTTTGCTTCAACATCCAACCTTACACTATTTGTTATTTAGCAAGCAGCCACAGGAAAATCCAGAGTGGCCAAGAAATTGCCCAGGGAACAATTTTCAGGAGATGGGAAGGAAAAACTGGAAGTCACTCTTGCCCCCGAGGCTTCCCTTCTGCCTTTGCGTTCAGAGGCGCCATTCTGCACGCTCTGTGGTGGAACTCTGCGGCCATCACCCAGGAACGCAAACTGGTATGAGACACAGGTTGCATAGTGGGCACCTCAGGCCGGCTTCTGTCCGGACACCTTCTCCTGGTTCTCTCATTTGTTTGGTTAGCACCCTCCCTTTCTTCAGAAGCATTCATGGGATTTGCTTCTACTTCCTTGCATGTTCGCTGTCTCCCTCCTGCCCTGTTCCCTTGTTCTTTTAGGTAGCTAGCCTCCACCCCCACGCTCCTGAGAGCACTTTCTCTTCTGCTTCCTGTCCTCTGTTCTCTGGTGCTGGGCTTCCCCTCGCCCTCCCTTCTCTCCCTTCCACACGGGAGAGTGGCCTCCTAAGTCCAGGGTTCCGTGGACAGTAAGAGCTCTGAGACAGGCTTTAAACCTTGGGGGACTTCCCTGTGGAGTGGGTCCAGAAAGGCCTGGGGATGCTTCTTGTCACATCTGAAGCAGCATCTCCTGGAGACTCCTTCTGCACACAGCCAAGGTGGTGCCCTTCCCTTTGTGCCCACTGCCCTTGGCCCTCTCTCTAATGCATTCAATGCCAGAAACAGCTGCTGGGCCCTCCAGGTTCCTGTGACTCCAGGGTCCTTGGAAATAAAGCTGGGACTTAATGAAGTGCTCCTGGAAACCAACCCCCACTCCCACTGCTACCCCCAGACGGCCCCATTCTAGGAAGGCGGAAGGGTTAAGGGAAGACAGTCAACACTATTCCTGAGTCTTAGTGGGAGATGAACCAATCCTGTGCTTTTTATACCCAATCTGACACCAGTGATTCAGCTGGGGAGTTTAACAGCTTTCTCAACTGCAGCGTCACACCACACAAAAAGCTATTTCCAGCTTGATGTGTGAGATTTTCACTTGTCTCTGGGAGCTACTAAGTCTACAGGCTGAGCTATGGTACAGAAGACAAAATGATGAACAAAAGAATGGAAATTGGCCATCATCATGTTACTGCATCTCCCAACTGTGCACATGCGTGTAGAAATGTACACGTGCATACATACACACATACATAATACCATTTATTTACTCCGCATTTCGGCATCCAAACTATTGAGGCTTTATAAAGTATTTACCATTTCAGCTTTTTCTTGTTTAGGAAACCAAGTTCTCAGCTACACAGAGGCACATTTGGGGCACGTTGTTTCCCCTGTCTTTCTGGTAAGCTGACTCCCTTTCAGCACTCTGCACACAAGGCCTCCAGCACGGAGGACAGTCTGGAACACACCTTCTTCCATCAACAGGTCAGCTCTCTACTTCCCCACTCCTAACTCACCTGCTCAGTCTTCCCAGAGAGCTGCTAACCCAGACGCCAAACCAAAGGGAGTTAAAGTTTAGCTCCCTTTGTTTCTTCTGGGGAGAAACAAAAGAAGCAGAAGAGGGGTAGATGGTAGGGAGAGCAGGGGAGGAGAAAGACAACCCCCCCATCCACACACTGGTTGGACATCCCACCCCCACAGTCCCCAGCACCAGGGCTGAGCATTTCGCTCTCCCCGTCACCACCCATCTCACACAGCCAGCTCTTAAACATATGGGCCACAGTTATTTCTTAGTCCATGGCTCCTAATTAAGGAATCTGCCAATCATCACGCAGGGTCAGCAGTCACCCCCAATCCACTCCTGACCTTTCAGCCAAGGTTTCCATCTAACACAGCACCATGCTGAGGCTAAAGTTGGTTTACTCTTGGCTGTGATGCTGAAGAACCAATCGTTGCATGAGATTAACCGGTCTCTGCAGCTCCCCTGGCAGGATGCCACCTCCTCCTGTGACCTTGGACAAAGAGAGGCCAGGGAGCCTCCTCCACTGTGTGGAGGGACATGCTGTCTTTCCCATCCAGCCCCTCTTGGAGGGGGAAAGAATATATCCCAGTGGGTCTTTAAGGGAATCATCTGAGCACCACCTTTGTCCCATTGCAAGGGGGTTTCTTGTTTTGTTTTAAGACAGGAGGCTGGACACCAGATTTCTAGCTAACCCCATTTATTTGTTTATAAATAAAATTTAATAAGATTTTGCTCCTTCAGCCCACTGTGGTTTCTGCCAGAAAAAGTGGCAGCCCTGATTAGCCCTCCAGTGGGGATTCCTGGAGGGAAACTGCGTGTGACAGGAAGCGGGAAGGCTTTGCTAGGAGATGGTAATGAAGACAGGAGAGCACACAGGCCTTGCCGTTGGCACAGCCTCTCAGTAAGCCGTATTCCAGAAACTCTAAAGCAATCAACCCAGAAGTCCCTCAGAATCTGTCCTGTGGCCCCTCAAGGGGGTTTCAGGAACAGGGAGCGGGAAAGAGTCTGATAGAGGGTCTCCAGTGACCAAAGCCACAAATGTAGTCACTTTGGAACGAAGAGTGAAGGCAGCCGGACAATTAGGTCAGGGTGACTGTGGGTATTGTGGAACACCACACAGGCATATAAATGAATCTCTCCAATCGCTGACGGTCAAGGCCAGGGAGCCTGCAAGACAGAGTCCATTGGGGCTTGGGGATTTGGGACCTGTCTCCTCTCTTTTCTCCACTAGTGGTCCTTTCTCTCCTGTTCCAATCCTCATTTTACCCACTCCCAATTTACCCCATAAGGTCCTAGGTTATCCATATGGTGAGGTCACATTCCTCCCCAAACCGAAAAGTTGAACCAGTGAATGTAAGTGACAGGTGGCTTGCTCCAACAGCTGGCTGTGTGGACTCTGGGGCAGGCCGTGAACTTCACTGGCTCTGCCATTTCAAAACGACAGAATCCTATGCCCCAGCCTACTGGGGTCAATACCTGCTTTAATCAGGTAGTAATTAAACACATTAACATACATTAAAGATTTAGCTCACTGCATGCAATAAGCAGGGGCTGCCCAACTGCCCAACTGTGAGAGACTCCAGCTCAGACACACACCCAGTCTATGTTGGAACAATACTTCTTAAAATTCCTAAAGCAAAGCAAAGGACCACAAGTTCAAAGTTAGCACCTCCAACAGAACACAGGGGAAGGCCCAGCATCTTAGCAGTTCTAGGAGCCTTTGGCTTTCAAACTTTAGTTTTCAAGCCCCGGAACATTTTGTACAACACAGCTTACAGGACGGAATGAAAGTGTCTGGGCTGGGTGAGAATGTGGACAAGAGATGGTGGCCGAGTGACCAGCCACACCCAGGAAGCCGTGCTGAGACCAGAACTGTGGGCCACGGGCACACAATGCACACACCCGCTCTTGTCCCACCTCTAAAGACGACAAGGCCAAGTGAATCTGAACAAGTGGTTGAGCCAGAGGCTGGTGATGATATTTCTGGGGGAGTGGGGAGAGCGAAGAATAGGGAGAACGAAAGACAGGCAGCCAGAGACCTGCCTGAGGAGAGTGAGCCGGAGCTGACCTCCCCTCTGCGTCTGCTGTCAGGTACCCTGGCTACTACCCGTGCCTTTTTTTAATAGAAGAATTGTAAGAATACTTTTTAGAATAATTAACCTAGTTGAATACAGAAATGCTTTTAAATTTTATTCCTGAACATATCCCCAAATGTTTAACAGGTTTTATCTATTGTAATTATAATATATGAAAATCAGATGAAAAGTTCAGATACCTTCAGGTACTGCCAGCTCACTCCACCGTAGAGCACCGCAGCAGGCAATAAGGAAGCTGCCTGCGCCTTTACCTCATTGTGTTATCCAAAACGCAAGCCGTGCAGATTGGTTGAGACTTTTACTCCAGCTATTTTGTGCTTGCCTCATCACATTAAGAAAAGAAACACCATGAGTTATTTACAAGTTCTGATGAATAGAGGTTTCAGGCATTTGGTTTTGAGGTGTATGTACTTTTTCCAGAATGTATTTACTTAATTGATTTCACTAATATAAATATTAAAATCTACTTTATTATTTAAGTACTTATTAACAGAAACTCCTGGGAAGCATTTTTTTAATGTGATTATTTTTACATAGTTACCAGAGAGGGAGTCACAGCTATGGGGTCCAGACAAGAGGAGAGAGCAGAGAAGGACAGTGGATAGTGCAGCAGGATGTGGCTGCTACCCTGGCAGTCTGTTAGAATAAAAAGTTCACCATGGCAACGATGTGCAAACATGGCGATAAGTCTTGCCATCGCTGCAGGAACTCAAGGGAAGAAGATGTGAACCTCCAAACAAGTGACCACGCTGGTACTTTAGCAAATAGGTCTAGCATAAGAACAGATAAACATTTTATTTATTTTTTTCTAAGTTAAAAGAAAAGCTTCTAAATAATTTAGTAACTATCTTTCTTTTTAAAGTCACAGTTCCCATATAAACTTGCTTGTACCAATCAAGGGCAACAGGCTTCCAAGTAGGAAACCATTTCTTCAACTCCAGGGTTCAGCGTCAATAACATGGACTTCAGAGCTAGCCAGCAGCATGGGTTTTTAGAGGGGCATTTACTGTGAAAATCTTGACTTCTACACTAGGGTAGGAGGACCACAGCCCTGCCAGAGAAGCAACAGGCTTGCAGGGGGAAAGTGCGGGTTTACACTATTAACGAAGTCTGCATAAATTCATTCAATGGGAGGAAACAAAATCTTATAGCCTCAGGCTTTCAGAGTCTAGTCCTGCATGTAAAGACACAGAAGCCGAGTTTAGATTTCACTAATCTAAGGGGCTATCACATTATAAAAATCTCACCTTTCAGATCGAGCAGCTACGAGGCACAGGAGTGTTTACAAGAGAAACATGTGACTCCTCTGATCTCGTAAGTTCCACTGTGCTAGTCTTGAGTGCAGAATACCATCCTACCCGAAGACATCTGAGGCTTCCACAGGCCTTTTAGCAGTTTAAGTATGAGTCTCTCTGTCTTGGTTTCTCATTCTGGTGTGTGTGTGTGTGTGTGTGTGTGTGTGTGTGTGTGTGTGTGTAGCTAAAAAACATTTTAACAATCCCATGCTGCAGGGGCTCTCCAAGGGCCAAGAGCAGGAGATGCAGTGGGTGGTGAAAGGGTTGAGAATTTGAGGTCAGTCTGGACTACTCTGTCTCAAAGGGAAACATAAAATCTCATGTAGCTATACAAGACTGAGAAAGTGTACTTTTCATCTCATTCACGCTGAATACCATTTCTACACTTAAAACAAAAAAGAACAAAAACTAAAAAACTAAATTCAGTACCCAGGAGAGTCAAAGTTGCCCACGAACACCATTGCCATGTCTTTACCTCTTATTGTAGCTTTTTTATTAAAATGTTTGTAACTTTCTTGTATTCAAATGCAAGAATGCTTTGGCACATCAGGATGGACACAGGTTATATTGGGAAGGCTTGAATGAAGAAGATAGATACTATCACTATGAGAGGAAACTGGCCAGGGCATATTTCCCTGACATTAATACGACACACATAGAAGTTCCTGGTGTGTCTGTCGGTTCCTCCGCATGAAGAGTGGATAATCCACAACAGTTCAGCATTTGCTATTCTTCCACATATTGTACATTGACAGTTAAAGTAAAGTCTCTCGTGGTGATTTCCCTAGAGTAAAAATCAACGACTTTCATTTTCAGCTTCAACTATCTACCTGGCACTTCACAAAATGCTATATTTAATTTTTCTAAGAGCATGGTTTTTTTTAATACATAAGATTTCTAGCAAGCACAAAAGCAGAGTGAATAGTATTCTATACCTGCATGCATTTTCAAGTATTCTATACCTGCATGCATTTTCAGTAGCATTCTATACCTGCATACATTTTTAATAGTATCCTACACCTGTATGCATTTTCAATAGTATCCTATACCTGCATGCATTTTCAATAGCATCCTATATCTGCACGTATTTTTCAATCATCACCAGCACTTTGTGCTTTTGCCTCTTCCCTCCATCGCGCAGTAGTCAAAAAAGAATCTCAATCAGCATGTCATTTCGCCTGGAGACACTCTGATTATCTTCACTTGAGAAAGACCTTTCTATAACTAGTTGCCAATGAAATAGCACTACTTACTCTAGAAACACGTATTAGGTGGCCTTTCTGAATATTAAAAATAGCTTCATGATTTGCTTACAATGTGATAGTAGTTAGAATGTGGTTTTGGAGACTCTCCAGTTGAGTGAATGTAGCCACTGCCTAGCCATATGATCACTAAGATAAGGTTGGCAAAGATGAAATCACTCCCACACAAGCACGAGGGCTCCCCACTCCCGCAACTGTAAACGGCTGGAGGTGGTGGCTCACCCTGGCAACGCCAGCACAGAGTTTCTAGCCTGTCACTCCGAAACCCACTGCCTGTCTGGCTTCTGCTTCTTCCAAGCCACTGAAAACTCTCCCCCATGGGTGAGCTCAGTGTCTAGCCCAGAGCCTGGCCCTAACCAGGCTGAGTCAGCACTGAGTAAAAGCACACTGGACCGCGCCCTGAGCACAGATGAACTTCCTCAGTGTAAAAAGACAGTCATTCGGGCCCTGCGATGGCACCGCACATTCCGCTGCTTTTCCCATGCTGCCCCTCCCAACCCTCTGATGATAGCTGGCAAAGTAAAAATCAACAGATTCGCTTGCCGCCTCGCTCAAGGCCAGTGTTATAATTGGGATCTGAATGCCACCCCCCAAAGCCCCAGGTTTACTTGGCTAAACTGGTACTAATGGAAGATGATGGAACCTTTAGGAGGAAGTTGGGTGAGCAGTTGAAGATAATATTAAGACCCGGGCCCCCTGTTGACTCATTTTGTTTTCTGGACACCATAAGGTGGGTAGTTTTCCTCTATCTACTGCCATGATGTTCTAGAAGCCTTATAACAGGGCTCAAACCAAAGGTCAAGGTACCACGGGCTGAATTGAGGAGCTTAAACAATTTAACTGAAACAAGGAGCTTAAATTAACTTTCCTTTTCCTATTAAGTTGATTTTCTCTGATATTTTGGCATGGCAATAGGAAACTGACTTATACAACCAATACACCAACAACTGTGCTAGACATGTCAAAAGCATACAATACAATATTATGAGCATCCCGGTCCGTGGGCCATCACAGAGAACCTGACCATTGTTTGGGTGCTTCTTACTCCAGTGGCCGGAACCAACATCTTCCTGCTTGCCCATGCAAGACACCGGAGGGTCGCTTCTGCTGAATTTCTACCAGCTCGTCAAACACCATCTTTAAGGAGCTCTCAACGAGACCCACTTTCCTTACCTTCCATATCATTTTTGTGGCTGCTCTGTTGAAAACAGGGCCACACTACATAGCACTGACCTTTAAACTTGTAAACTTCAGACTCCTGAGTGCCACTTTGCATGTCTCCATCCATTCAAAGAATTCACTCTCAACCGAAACACTGACTGCTTCCTAGCTCTTTCTCCTGCATGCTCACCCTCTGCCCCCTTCAAATGCAGCCTAGGAGATTACTCCCAAGGACCAGGTTCTCTACGGATGAATCCTGAGAGTAAGGGTGGCAAGTCGTGAGGCTTCCCGCCAGACCCACGGGATCACAACCCCTGCGAGTAGACCAAACAACTTGATGGGTTTTTGTTGTCCGATGTTTTTATTTGGGGGAAAAGAGGGGATTACCATTGTTTGTGTTTGAGACAAGTTCCCGGCTATATAGCACAAAAAGGCTTCAAACTCAAGATCCTCCTGCCATTAGCCTCCTTAGTGTTGGGACAGCAGGAGGCATCCAGCCCCTACCTCTCAGTTCTTATCTTAACAAGCCCTCCAGACAGTGATACACAAAAGAAGTTCAAGAACCAATGGATTTATTTTTTTTTAAAAAAAAAAAACTGCTCACAGCACTGCCAGCTCAAGGTCTTCATAGATGCGTCACTGTCCCTACAACAAAGGTCAAGTTCTTAGATGTCACCCACTGATTCCAGCAAGGATGCTAGAGAGAGTCCATAGGGTACAGACAAACAACTGAGCAGTCAGTCTCTGGGTGGGCTATGGAAAAGGTGCCGACAGCAAGGTATCACAGTCTGAGGTGAAACAGGGCTCACTGGGGAAACTGATGATAGTGGGGAGATAAAGCAACTGCTGGGCGGTGGTGGCACACGCCTTTAATCCCAGGAGGCAGAGGCAGGCGGATCTTTGTGAGTTCGAGGTCAGCCTGATCTACAAGAGATAGTTCCAGGACAGGCTCCAAAGCTAAGAGAAACCCTGGAAGGAAGGAAGGAAGGAAGGAAGGAAGGAAGGAAGGAAGGAAGGAAGGAAGGAAGGAAGGAAGGAAGGAAGGAAGGAAGGAAGGAAGGAAGGAAGGAAAACATGCAAGCTAGGAGCTTTCTCTCTTTCAGGTTCTAAAACTGCATCCATTGCTTACCCTACAATCCCACATACACCCCTTTGCAGAAATCCTCCACAACCGACATTTAACATAGAAAATCCCTAGCTACAGAGTAATACAATAAAAGCACCACAGGAAACCCAGGGGCAAGTACTCTCACTTTCAGTATCTGGTCGTTCGGATTACACTCACTTCACACTGTCCTGCAAGGTTCCATGATCAGCCACTTGCTGAGGCAGATCTCGTCTAACTGCACTGCCACAAGCCCCTCGTCACTGACTGAACTCAGTTACAACCACACCTCCGCTTTGAAATCTGTCACTACCACCAGGTTGGGGGGGGGGGGGGCATGCCTTTAATCCTAGGCAGAGGCAGGTGGATTTCTGTGAGTTCGAGGTCAGTCAGGTTTAGAGTCAGTTCCAAGTTAGCCAAGGCTGTTACACAGAAAAACCCTGTCTTTAAAAAAAATAAATAAAAAATCTATCACTACCATATAGTAGACCCTTCTCTCTCTATAAAGCCCCTGTGTGTGTAAATATTAACATCCAGCTACATCATAAAACTCAACAAATATTAAGACTAAGATGCTTTACTTTCAGAGTAAGTGTGTCAAATAAACTGATAACCAGTTCAATTCCAGTTCTAATACCCCATGGCTTATCATCTCAATTGGCAGTCTGTATATATATTAGACAGCCTTTAGACGTTACTCACTATAACACCAGCCTGAGAGCCAGTTAGTCAAGGCTAAGGCTAGACTGGGAATATCCCTTACAAGATGATAGATAGGTAGGTAGGTAGGTAGGTAGGTAGGTAGGTAGGTAGGTAGGTAGGTAGGAAGAAAGAAAGATGATAGATAGGAAGAAAGAAAGATGATAGATAGATAGATAGATAGATAGATAGATAGATAGATAGATAGACAGACAGACAGAGACAGACGGATGGACGGACAGACAGAGATAGAGAGATGGATGGATAGATAGCTGAGACACAGAGAGATAGATGATAGATAAAACAAGAGAGCTCCAAGCTCACATTTCCAAATCATACCAAGAAAATCTTGCCTTCTTTACACCTCCCTCCTTAAAAATGTCAGAGTGGAGGAAGTTTTTTTTTTAGATTCCTACAGTTTGTGCAGGTTTAAACTTTAACCACACTGTGCATGCTGACAAGATTTAGTCATATTTCAGGCATAAATATGAATTTAAAATCTTTTGATAGTAAGGTTCTTCTTAACAGTCTCCTAGTTGTTACAGTGTGAACAAGTTACTGAACACTCTCAGAAGAAAATATTGCCGATTTCACCTGTTTTCTGACACCGACTCTTAGGTACAGACACACAGCACGTACAGGAACACGTTGTCTAAGGATTCATCCTGCTTTATTTTGTAACCATGGTCATCTTTATAAGCCACAAGATGTACATCTAGAACGACTTCTGAAACCAACTCATCCCTCAAGAATGAGCCCTGGGGAGACACCTCAATTCCACGTTCCAAGAAAACACAACTTTTCCTCCAAGGCCCAGCAAAGAATCCCTGATGCCTATGATCTAGCAAAGCCCTCTGTTCCCTGCCCTTATCAGCGGCTGTTTGTCAAGAAGCAGGATGAGTTCACACTTAAAAGACCAGACTGAAAACCAAGATCTGTTGCAAGCATGAAGTCACAGCATGTTCCTTTAACAAAGTTCTCTCTTGTGTCTTCCCACGTGCACGCAGCTCGCAAGAGCAAAAAGTCCTGACTTTTAACTTTAGATCAAGGCAGGCTGACTCTGGTCTCTCAAGTCCGTACACTCTTTGTAGCTTTTCTTAGATGTGCCCCGTAGAAAGGGCCACCTGCCTGATTAAAACACCAGCCTCAGACCCAGTCTGAGGACAGACTGGGCTATATGAGACCCTGCCTCAATCAATCAATCAATATATAAAACAAAAAAGAGCCCCAAGCTCATACTTGCACATTACACAAGGGCATCACTGACGTTTCCCCAGCTGTGAGGGTGCACACCTGTAATCCCCCGGAAAGGACGATCACAGCTTTGAAGACAACCTAGACTCTACAGGGAGATCTTAGCTCAAAACAACAAACAAACCCATGACCAAAATGGATGGATGGTGTACCCACTGTCACCTCCTGCCACTTCTCTGCATCTTACAGGGGCCTCAGAAGACACAAGTGCTGATAAGCACCACCATCTCAGGTCAGTAGAGCCAGTTGGTCCCCCAGGATGCCAGTGAGAACTCACCAGCTAGGATCACTATGGCAGCCTCTTTAGGAGGGTGTGTTCTGACACTTCTCAGGTCAGACAGTGGAGAAAGGATGGACGCCCATCACCCACCAGGTACTGCAGCAAAGATACAGTATTGTCAATTAAGCGAAGGACAATTCAGGACTGGAAAGGCAGATGAAAAGCTCTGACTAATAAGGGTCATTTTAGGGCTCCAAAGACTTTTTAACATTAGAGTTTTTATTACATTAAAGCTCTAGTCTTACTTAATTACCACTGTTTATTATGTAAAAGAAAAAGAAGCTTGGTTTAATTTGATTTAAAAAATAAATAAATAAATACAGGCTTCTTCTCATGGAAGAAATCAATGTTAAATGTACCAAAGCACTCAGACCCTGACTTCATGGTGGGCTTTCCAATCAGCAGCTTATTTTAAATTGATATGAAAACTTGTCATATTTATAGGGAGCCGTAGAGGATTTCAATAGATGTATATATTGTACAGGTTCAAATCAGGACAAACATATGATCTCCTTAAACATTTATCCTTTCTTTCTGGTGACAACATTCAAAATCCTCCTAGCCTTTTGGAAATATAAACTGCTTTTAAACAGCCATTCCCTCTGATTACATTTCAGCGTTGTCAAGGTCCATGTGTTACTTGTTATCTTTAGTCTACTTTTTACCCACGAAGCCAAACTCCTGAGGAAAATAGGGGCATTAAATCTACACTCATGTGCCGTGGCAACACACACACACACACACAGAGACAAGGACAGAGACAGAAACAGAGAGGCAGAGACAGAGAGATCTCCATTCAATCTGTAGGACAGTCAAAATTCAGAATTTCAGTTTTCTTCTCAGTAGATGAGAGATTTCTCATTTGGTTATGCTTCCAATCCCAAATGAACTGCTTTTCTTGTTTCATAATATCAACAACTGGAAACACATATCAACTACATAGGTGTGGACAACTGAAAATTCAAGCATTTTTATGAAGTAAATAAAATTCTAGTTTAGGAACGAGTATTAAACACACCAGGCTCTCCATCTGGCCCTTCTAGCCCTTCACTGTAAGAGCCACAAAACGGCACTGGTCCCTGACTCTGGACTACAGGAACTCTGTCCAGTAGTCAGAGAGACATGCGGCTAAGACAGAGACCCCTTTCGTCCACCCCATCCCTAGAAGCAAATACGCCTGCCATTGCCATTCACATATAGACCACACCCAGTGTCCCCAGAAGGAAAGCAAGCAGACAATCCAGTCCACACAACACTGCAGACTAACATGAAGCTAACCTTAAAAATCGCACACATCCCAAAAGAAATGTGCCCTAAAATCACTTTTGAAGGCCAAAGAATACTAGTTCTGCATGTCTTTCTAAAGAGAAAGTATCAGTTTTCACCCTTTCCTCCAAGGACACATTAGTCCATCTGCCACTCCACCAGAGACACACGGTCATCTACACAGTCTTTGGGGCCTACAAAGGCAAGGTAACCAACTGCTTTCAATCGTAAAATAACCATCCCTAGGACACCATTTCCTACATAGGGTCTGTTAAATCCAGGGCTAATAGGCCTGCTTAGGTCTCATTTAAAGGCACCCCCCACTTTTCATCCCAAGTTTCTTTCTCTTTACATGTCACATGCTGGCATTTGCCTTCTTTCTCATTTTGACATTAGGAGAAGATAGCCCTTAAGAGCACATTTCTCTTAAAAACACCTTCCAAGGTTTCCATGCCTCTTAATTTATCGTGGCCAAATTGAGGACAAAACACCTCCTGCTTCAAGCATATCTCACAAGGGGACTAGTTTCTATTCCCACACACATTCTAATTTCTTTCACAACAAATGTGAGTGAGGCAGGCCAGAATAAACAGCTGAACATTTGCCTTTGAGAATATAAATCTAAGAAACAGCCAGAAGGCAACGATGTGCCAAAAATCAGCTACATAATTCGTGTAAGAGATGTTTTAAGAATAGACAAACTGGAGGCTAGAAGCTGGTCCAGCAGTTCAGAGATTGCATGCTCTTTCAGAGGACCTGAGTTGGATGCCCGGCACCCACCTCAGGAGGCTCACAACTGCTTGTAACTCTAACTCCCACAGGATCCAACACCATCTTCTGGCCTCTAGGGGTACCTGCACTCAGATGCCCATATCCAGACACAAACACATAGAAATCTTTTTTTTAATCTCCAAATTGGATGGAGTGGTCAAGTTCAAAGCCAAACTGAGCTACATGGCAGATTCAGGATCATCTTGGGTTGCCCTCATTTAAGAAAACAACCTCCTACCCACTAAAAAGAGTAACAATTGAGGAGGCGCCTGGTAGATAGAACAAGAAAGACTTTGTCACAGAGAGGAAAACTAAACTCCCAGGAACTGGCCACGGCAGAGTATGCTTGTGATCCTAGCTCTCAGGCAACTGACACAGGTACATCACCAGTTGGCCAGCAGCCTGCGTGACACAGCATGTTCCTGGCAATACTGAGCACACTGTGAGACCCTGTCTCAAAAATTACCCCAGAGAGACTCCTTTTGACCGTGTGGTTTAAATCTGGCGTTCTTTCCAAGGGTCTCTGGATCTTTGCTATGGCAATCACTGGAGTCATCCACACTGTTAGTTCTGTTAATTTCAAGCAGACAGACCCTCAGGGTTGGGCGAGCATAAACCTGTTTTCAAAACCAGCAGCTCTAAATCCATAGCCTGGTAGTGTAGACCAGGATCAAGCTCATAGACTCAATAGTATAATTTCTGAACTTGAACATCTTTTTCACTTCAAAAGCATATGTTACCCTTGTTTTACCAGTGCTTGGTGGCTAATTCTCTTCTCCTTAAACTACTAAGTCATCTCTATTTGATATTTAGAGCATCTGATAAAACTAAGCATGGTTGGGGAAAAAAGACACTCCAAGAGGTGTGCTCCATATCAGACACACATGGCTACACAATGCTAGCCCCCCCCCCAGAGGTGTGCTCTATGTCAGATACACAATGGCTACACAATTCCTGACCCCGCAAGCACACAATGTTGTCTGATAAACCCATGTGTGTGCCCTGCTCCAAAATTCAGGTCTTTTGTGACCTAGGTTCAATAGCAAGACTATCACTACCACAAAAACCAGGAGAATTGATGTACATAACCACCACCCTCCACAGACCACAAAGAATGTGTATGTGGTCTCCTGTACATATACAAGGGTGGCTTCAGGGAACACCAAGGTACCCATAAGACAGAGAAATCGTTCTTACCCACCAACCAAAAGACATTATGGATGGAGCTTGAGAGATGGATGGCTCTGTGGTTAAGAGCACCTGTTGTTCTTGCAGAGGACCCAAGTTTGATTCCCAGTACCCACGTGGTGGCTCACAAACCATCTATAACTCCAATTTCAGGTGATCTGTTACTTCTGGTAAATGGGGTGGCCACACCATTTACCTACATCCTACACTGCCTATCTTTGCATGAGAAAAAGCTCTATAGTCCCCTTCCCACATCTCTGCATCCTAATGTACTTATAGAAGCCAAAAACAGGGTTCTTCCAGTTCCTATAAAGTCTCATGCAAGAAAATGTCAGGGCACCTCAGCAACTTAGTATTTCTTACCAATGCAGTGTGATAAGATAGTTTTACTGCTCACCCCTTAACAACCAAACTCACTGTCTCTCATTCCTACCTTACTCACAAAACAACAACAAACATGTTAGAATCTGCATACTTCAGCATGACACTCGTGAAGACCCTTCACTTCCTTCTCCCTCTTCTACTGACACACAAAGCACCATGACTTAGTAGTGATTTTTAGCCAGTTTTATTTGGCCTCACTTTGGTTCTGCTTATATACAGTGTGCATCCCACTGAGCATACAGAAAAGCAGCTCTTCAATCATAACCTTCAGGTATTTGTCCTATGTGGTACATGCCCTACACACAAGTGGCCGAACAGAAGTGGTACCAAACCACAGAGTGAGAAACACTAGGGGTTGGGGATTTAGCTCAGTGGTAGAGCCCTGGGTTCGGTCCTCAGCTTCAGAAAAAAAAAAAAAAAGACAAAGAGTGATAAATACTTCAACGGTACCAAACTACAGTAGTGAGAAAAATACTTCAATATTTTTATTATTACAGGTGCATACAAAATTTCAATCCCCAAAGCTTTTTAAATAGTCTATCCCATTTGTCTTTAAAAAAGGATGTATGAGGAAAGCTTGAGGAATATATGCATGTACAGACACTTGGGTAAGGAAATCTAATCCCTGTGACCCCCAACCCTCCAGAGAGGCGTGGCATATAAGAACACCTTCCAGAATGTAGCTCTCTATCTTCTGAACCTTGGGTGTGGACAAGTGACCCAAAACTCCCAGTCCTTAAGAGCACAATCCAGAAGCTGAATGCTAGAGCCTGGTGGGCATTACTAAGCATGTGTTTGTGGATGTGGAAAACAAGCAGTCAGGTGTTCAGAGGGGCCGTCCTAGGGATTAGAATCAAATTAATGCTAAGCCTGCAGCTGGGCTGACCAAAGAATTCCCACCCAAGTCCAGGCCCTAGCATTCTGAATAAGCAGCTTATGCTTACCCAAAACAGCATAAATAATTCAAGTGGCTCAGCCTGCCTGCCTGGTTGGCCAACAACAAAAGTCATCTTCCAAAGGCAACGCCAGGCCCTCTGGACAGGTAGGAGGTAGCCCAGTTAATCGGCACACTGTTGTGTTCAGCAGGGGCTCTTAGGGCTTCGTGAAGACCCTGAAGCTGAGGCAACTCCTAGTCAGCATGGTACCACCTAATTGTTTCAGGAAAAAAATGCAATCTAAGGCCAGCCAGGGTCCAGATTATGCCAAAGCTGAGGAAAGACTAGAGTTCCTATTACCTGGTAAAATCCAGGAGATCAAATGTCTAATTCTCATAATATACCTAGTTTGGTTCAAAGGGATTAAAATCTCAAATTCTGATTTGGCTGCGCGCGGAAACATGAGCCCCCAAGCTGGCACTCTTCAAAGGGCCCTCAGATCATACAAGACTCCTCGCGCCTCCACCTACCCACGCCCACTGACATTTGTGCATCTGAGACTGGCCTGGTCTTCTGTGGAAACTCACTGCCCTTTTCATGCCTCCCTGCTACAGAACGCAGACCATAGGAAGCGCCACATCCTTTCTCGGTCGCCCTAGAGCAGGGTGTTTTTATATATGGAGTCTGTGCTAACAGCCTGAAGAGTGCCTCTCAGAAGCTCATTAGCATTGTCACAGTTAAGTTTCCTACTCCTCTGCTCGTCCGTAGTCGGCCAGTGCCCCCTCACAAATGTCCTGTTTTTAATCAAAATGGGCTTTCTCCTTACATGACCATTCACGGTACCCATTTCCTCTATCATGTTAGGAAGAATGCATTGTTGATCTTGCCTTGGAGATTTTCAAAAGCCAATGGAAAATAGGGTGGAACACAAATTTTCTCCAGACTACATCAGACTAGTTCTCCCTCATTGCTGTCTGCAGTGATTCTTCCTAAGCTGTGCGGGAGGTAGCTGTTGGGAAAGGACTAGAAGACAGTAGTGAGAGGGTTAAACACTGACTCTAGTTGATCTCTGCCCCCTGAGCACAGCTAGAGAGCAGCCCAGGCTATCTTCAAGGACAGCCCCTCCACACACCCACCCAGGCTGTTACAGTGTCCTCTCATTGACTTTCTCCAAGTTTCCTCCTGTCTCTCAGCCATGTTCAAACCCATTCCCCTCCAGAGCTGGACCTACTTCGGTATCTTCAGCCTGCGACCTTAAGGGCTGGCTCACCTCACAGGATGAAACAAGACTTCTCTGTCTCAAACTGAGCCTGCTGGTAGAAAGAGAAGGAACGGTGCGTTTATCTTCTACCTCCCAGAAGACCTGCACCTGTCTCTCTCGTCCACCTTTGAGCATTTCGGACCATGAATATATGAAAATCTAGGACATCTTCTATAATATGAGTTGCCACAAACAAGGATATACTTGGCGACCTCTGTACTGTCAGCCAGCAATAGTTGAAAAGCACAGAAAGTGCTGAATTAGACAGTGGACTGTAAAGATGGCCCCAATATGATTCCTGGGGTTCTTTTTCTGATACTGTCTGCCGGCATACTCTCTCTGTTTCCTGAGTCCCTGTTCCCTGTCCTTGGATACAGACATTTAAGAATGAGCCATTTGTTGAACAACTATTAATAATGTCCAAGAACAGGAAATAATAGTAATGTTTAAATTACACCACAGACTACAACACACTGAATAGATCTCTTCACATCCAGGCCTCATACAGTGCTAGCAGCTCCGCTGCTATAAGATCTGCCCATGCACAACCCAGCAGAGGCAGAACACAAACCTGCCTGCCTCTGAAGCCCGTGCCCTCGTCTGTTCTGCAGCCTGAAAACTCCTTTAAAGGCCAAATCTAAGCAGAGGGGTCCCTAGATTCTCCTGTATTAGCATGTGCTGCAGGACCCTGGCACTCTTGAGGAGCACAACATTCTTAAAACTTGCTACAGTCCCAAGAAAAGCTGTGCCTAGCTGGAAGCCCACTGTGCTATTTAAGCCTCAGGAGGAACAGCCACAGAGTTAAATTTATTCATAACAAATGACAAAAGGTCTACAAGCAATAGCCAGGAAGTTTATCCGCAGAAAAGAGTTGCCTTTCTCTGGGCTAAAGGTCACACAAGGTACAAATTTAGAGCTTTGGACCCAGCCATCTGCTGAAGCATCTGGAGACAAAGGGAGGAGACAGGAAAGGAACAAGAGGCAGCCAAATGGCACAGCTCGCTCGCTCTCCCTCTCTCTTTCCTCTCTCTCTCTCTCTCTCCTTTCTCTCTCTCTTTGTGTGTGTGTGTGTGTGTGTGTGTGTGTGTGTGTGTGTGTGTGTGTGTGTGTGTGTTCGTTCTGGTAGATCTTTCAAACAATACTGTAAAATACGATGGGAGTGTCCGGTCTCAAGAAAACTGCCATAATTCTCACAATGCTTCCCTTCCACTTTAAAATATTGCAAAATCAGAATGATTACATCATGGTGTCAGGCTTGAACATGCTCAGTGAAGATGAGCAGAATGAGAGTAAACTGGAAAGAAAACTGAGTCATCTGAGATTTCAAAAAGTCCCAGCCACTTGTCCCAGTTCATGAGGAGAGAACAAACACATCCTGTACGAGAGGCCCCTTTTCCTTCGGCATAGGCATTAGCCAACGGCAGTAACAAGGTAAAAATCACAGCTCATAAAACGTTGCGTGCATATAAACACATAGGTAACAAAGAAGGAGAGCGAATCTTTTCTCAAAAGTATTCAGGACACTGTCATATTTAACCCTTAGTTTCCTGAAATAATTAGAAAATGGTATATTTGCTATTTAAATGACTGAAGTTCAAAACTTAAAGGGATCCAAAAACTTGTTGTTCATCTGCTGGAGAAGGTAGGAGAAGACACATGCATATAATAAGATGATCCAAAACATATCCATTTTTCTCCACCAGCCAAAAGCTGAAACTCTTGGGTCACCTGTGTGCGTGCAGCAGCTTGGTAGACAAAACACATTTTCACCAGGCAGTAGTGGCACACACCTTTAATCCCAGCAGAGGCAGGTGGATCTCTGTGAGCTCAAGGCCAGCCTGATCTACAGAGTGAGTTCCAGGACAGTCATGGCTGTTACCTAGACAAACCCTATCTCAAAAAGAGAAAAACAACAACAATAACAACAGCAAAAACACATTTTCAGCTTTGGGTTGCATGTCGAGAGGTAATCCTGGAGCAACTCTACAGGTCGCACTCCATCCCACAGGGCAGGAGCACCATCTGCTCAGGAAGCCACCAAGACTTGACACCCGTTTATAAGGAACCCCACAAGGACAACCCTGTGAAGTAAGGGTTATTTTCTTCATTTCTGGAGGAAATCACAAAAAAAAACCTAACATTCAAGGAAAACGATTGAAGACAGCAGTTCCAAAAGGCAACTTCTTTTTCCTTCATGTAACACAGGAAATAGAAATGGACTTTTAAATGACTGCTAGTTTCCCTATTCTTGCAAAAGGCTGAACTGACTTTTTGGTGTCGATGTTGGAGATCCAAGCTCAGCTTTGCCCAGCGAGCCACCTCCCTTCCCAAAACAAAGTTTCTGAATCACAGGGACAAAATTACAGAGAAGACACAGAGGAAACTAAACAGAGAATGTTTCGAGAGAAGACAACTTGCAGGAACTGAAGCAGTTGGACACAGCTCTGTGGTCCTTTCCTGCAAGTTAAACCCCACACGTTACATACAACAACTGCTCCCTTTGTTTCCACAATAAACCTGGACATAACTAATGATAAATCGTGACCTATTGACTGGTCTGTCCCTCACTGCCATGACTAATTCACCATTGCCATGCACAACAGAGCACAGAACCAACACACAGCCATCACGTAGAACACTCCAGGAGCGACGGTTTTACCTATTAGTGGTCTAGTTTGCTGTCTGTGCTGTGATAAACACTGTGACCTAAAGCAACTCGCAGAGGGCAGGGTTGTTGAGTGTCTGTTGTTGTTTTCAGCTTTGTTTTTGCTTGCTGTTTTGTTCTTTAAGCTTACAGGTTCCAGTCCCTTATCAAGAGAAGCCAGGACAGGAGCTCAAAGCAGGAGACAGAAGTGGAAACCAATGGAAGGATGACTTTGTTCCCAGGCTCACGAGCAGGTAACTTCTTTCTCAGCCTGACCCAGGGCACGACACAGAGGGCACTAATGGTGCCTCTCACAGCAAATCAGCCAACAAGAAAGGGCCCTCATGGGCCAATCCCTCAGCTGAGGTCCCCTTTTCCTGGATGTGTCAGCTTGACAGCCTAGGTTAGTCATTACAGTCAGAAAACATCCTTCTCTTTGATCAAATGCAAAGTTGTCTTCAAAGAGAAGAGATGTGAATATTCTCAAAGACTGTTATAAGTCAGTATTTCTCCTTTTTTTTTTTTTTTTTTGATTTTTCGAGACAGGGTTTCTCCGTAGATTTTGGTTCCTGTCCTGGAACTAGCTCTTGTAGACCAGGCTGGCCTCGAACTCACAGAGATCCACCTGCCTCTGCCTCCCGGGTGCTGGGATTAAAGGCGTGCACTACCACTGCCCGGCTTTCCTTTAGTTTTTTGAGATAGCATTGCTCTGTAGCTTTGAAGCCTGTCCTGGAACTAGCTCTTGTAAACCAGGCTGGCCTCGAACTCACAGAGATCTGCCTGTCTCTGCCTCCTGAGTGCTGGGATTAAAGGCATGTGCCACAATCCCCCGGCGTTAGTATTGACTCTTAAAGGAGGGCTTTAACAACATCCATGATCCTCATAAGAAAAGAAAAAGAAACAGTTTCCCTAATATATGTCTAAGACAAAAGGATAAGATACACAGAGCCATACATTGGGTGTGATCTCATTTTGTTCAAAAGCAGTGTCAACTCTGTAAACAGGACAAGCATATACAACAAGGAAGTGAATGGGATATACTGTACAAAGTGTAACCCAAATATCATCCAGGTATATGATGTCATGAACCCTGCACAGAAAATTCTCAAACGACTGGAAAAAAAAGAAAGAAAGAAAAACCTTCAAGAGGTATTTATTTCAATAACACTGGGGAAAGAAATTCTAGCTCCCTACCACCCCAACGCCAAAGCAGGAGAAGTAAAGCAGGAGGATGCACTCCTCCCCTAGTAAGGTGGGGGGGGTGATAGACGAGGGACCTAGTGGGGCAGAGTCCGGAAGGGAAGGCAAGGCAAGAAGCATGCCCGTGTGCTGTGTGATTGATGTTTCCTTTCCTCAGAGGGATCAGCTGTGCTTAAAATGCCCTGTTCTCGCAAACAGCTTCTAGGCTTCGTAGAGACCATTATCTAAAAGAACGGGTGATGGACTTGACTGTAAGGCAGACTTCCTTATGGTAGCTCAACTCAACAACAGGAATGAAAAACTTTCCTAAACCAATCCAATAGTGCAATAAATAAAATACACTGTTGTTCTTTAGATCTCTTTGTGTTTAAGAGAAACACACCCCAATTTCGGCTGCCCATCCCAATCTGGTTCTTACTACTTAAACCAAAAACACTGTGCTGTTCAACTAGGATCAAAAGAAAGCAATTCAGATTAAGGTTGAGTGCTTAAGTCTTTCTGCGACTTGACAAAGATGAATTTAAACTCATGCGCAGAACAATCTTTGACTATCAAAAGTTAGTGGAAACGTTGTTTCTCCCTTGAAGCTAAACTCTAATAGGGGACAAAATGAAGTAAGCAATGCAAGACACTGACTGAGGGCTACGGCAGCTCTAGTCCAGGGGGATGAGGCTTTATGTCTCTTTCTACTGTCTATCAGTCTAGACTACTATCAAGGTTATACAAGACTTCAACATACACAAATACCAACTGGGACTGGCATCCCCTGTATGCCCATCGCGACACTCCAGAGGCAGAGAGAAGAGGATCAGGAGTTCAAGATCATCCTTGGTGACATGATCCAGAGGGGGAGGGGAAGAGAAAGAGAGAAAACTGCACATATGTAATAGCATTCTTTTATCCCAGATGATGGTGCTAAGTCATATTTATATATTGATTGTTTCAAACTCTGGTCAAAAAAATTAAAAATCACTAGAAAGAATGTTAAATAGTAAATAGCAGATTTCTATGCTTCCATTTACATAAATTTCACACATATTTCTATTGCAGGCGTTCAGATAAGAATCCTTCCGTCTCAGCTTGTGCTAACCAGAAAGCTCACAACAGAGGGCAACTATCAGACTTCCGTGCAGTGTGGTAACCTCAGGGAGCTGTCTCCAAGATTCCAGCACTGAGCACACACAACTCCTGATGACGCAAGGCCTACACCTGCTGCTTTATACACAAATGTAACCCTATGGTGGACCTTCGGGGGGAGTACAGAAGTCTATGTTGGGAAAGTAGACTTCATTTAACCCTTTCAGGACAACCACTCAGGCTTCATTGCCTCCAAAGATAAATATAGCAGATGGATTCTGAAGGCCCGGCCTCTTCTAATTTTCAACTAGAAAAAGAAAAGCGGTAAAACTGAAAAGTTAAAGGTGGATAAACACCCAAAATCAGCATCCTCTCATCAGCGCTGTCATTTGGTCACGATTGTTCTCAGTACCTGAAATACGGCACCACACACTGTGGGAGACAGAAAGGAATGTCTGGATTCTTTTTTTAATTGATTTTATTGAGCTATACATTTGTCTCTGCTTCCCTCCCTTCCCCTCCCCTCCCCTCCAACCCTTTCCCATCATCCCCATGCTCCCAACTTACTCAGGAGATCTTGTCTTTTTCTACTCCCCATGTAGATTAGATCCATGTATGTCTCTCTTAGGGTCCTAATTATTGTCTAGGTTCTCTGGGACTATGAATTGTAGGCTGGTTTTCTTTGCTTTATGTCTAAAAGTCACTTATGAGTGAGTACATACATTTGTCTTTCCGGGTTTGGGTTACCTCACTCAATATGATGTTTTCTAAATTCATCCATTTGCAAATTTCAGGATGTCATTATTTTTTTCTGCTGTGTAGTACTCCATTATGTAAATGTACCACATTTTCCTTATCCATCTTTCGGTGGAGGGGCATTATTTAGGTTGTTTCCAGTTTCTGGCTATGACAAACAATGCTGCTGTGAACATAGTTGAGCACATGTCCTTGTGGTACAATTGGATTCTTAATCTCCACAAACTGCTAAAGATAACTTATAAATGCATTCGCATGTGCATAAACTGGTTAAGTCAAAAGAAGCCAGTTAAGGGACTAGGGACCATATGGATTTCACAGGTGAAAAGGAAGATGGGTGAGAACCTAGGATCAGAAAGGTCAGTGTGTAAAATTCAGCAGGAAGAAGAATTATTTCCAGGCCCATCAAGTACCGGAAACACCACCAAGGCTTTAGTAGCTCACAGCTAAAATGTCACAGTGTAGGAGGAGGCTGTCACCACTGCCACATGACCAATGCTGTCCAGAGCACTGATAAGGAATGTCCACCCTGAAGAAACAGTGGAGAACTTATCTAAACAGTGGCTTTTTGTACTACTAAAACTGTCTATGTACAAAGGGCAAGTATCAAGACAATCTCTCCAACTAGGCATCTCTGCCCTAAGACTCAAGAGCTTCCCGGGCCCTGTCCCATCATTTCTTGGACATAGCTGTTACGTATGAGCCAGTACAGCTCCACAAAAGTAAACCATACAAGCTGCAAGTGTGTCACACCAATGCTTATCCTCAGATAAAGAAGCTCAGAGAGACTGGAAAATCCTGACTCGAAAGTCACACTGCCAATGGTTATTCCACAGAGCACAGTCCCTTGGGCGCGCTTGCTGCTGGAACAAGAAGTACCTCTCCATCAGTAATGTTGAAGAACATTGTTCCTCAAGCTCAACCACTGAAACACACCTAAGCTAGATGAACAGGCACGTGCACACACACTGCAGGGGTCAACAGAAAGAAGCTGATCAAAAAGAAAGGCTTAGCCGGGCAATGGTGGCGCACACCTTTAATCCCAGCACTTGGGAGGCAGAGGCAGGCAGATCTCTGTGAGTTCGAGACCAGCCTGGTCTACAGAGCTAGTTCCAGGACAGGCTCCAAAGCCACAGAGAAACCCTGTCTCGAAAAAAAAAAAGAAAGAAAAAAAGAAAGGCTTCTTAGACTTGTGAGGTATGCTCAGCCTAGTCCAAGACACGGATGTCCAAAACAGTTGTGGTTGTTGTTGACCTTATAAAAACTGATGCTGCAGAACCTTATGCCTGATTTTTACTTTGAAAAGTACGTGATCCCAAACCAAGTCACAAAGTTGCACAGGTAAACCAGTGGTGGGATTTCAAACTTAGCAGTTTTCTAATCTCTCATACAGTCCTGCGGGTCTGACCCTGGTCCCACAAGGCTCGCTCTCACTTGGGCAAGATGGCTGTCATGAAGGAGGCTCTAAAATGGATGGAAATCTGCCTGAAGCTAAGATTTCCTTTCTGACGACGATTAAACCCATCAGAATAAAAAGGTAGGGGCGTAAGGAGCAATTAATTAATTAATACATTGCAAAGACCTATAGATCAAATGCAAAGAGTCAGATTTTCCCAGAATATATGAACAAATATTCAGTAAATGCTACTGCAGTTTTCCCACAACCTTCTGATGGCCCAAGGACCGAGAATACCAAGCAAAAGCTTCTGTGGTAAGTTTTTCCTCTAGGGGCAACAAGGAACTATCAGCATGATGTCCATCTTCCAAATTCCCATCTCCACTGAGAGTTAGTTCGATCTGCAATCATGCACCTTTATGAGATAGGATGGATTAATTGGATCATTGATGAGGCTCTCAGAAGGCCTCCTTGTCAGACTAGCTCAGCTCTCCTCCCCAGATGTCTGCCATCTGCCGGGTTCACTATGCTTTCTTCCCGCTCATTCTGGTCTCATTTGGGGGGCTCTGGCATACTCAGAATCCCACGCTCTGCTTCCTGACTCGTCATTACTAGCCTATGGCAGTAGCCAAGTCAGCTAATTTGCCTGCCTTTGTATTTCCTCATCTGTAAAATATCCAAAATAAATAATAAAGTGTACTCAAAATGGGGGCTTCTCAGGTGAAACAGGGCTGGGGTCCTGGGTTCTGTCTAGTAAAACGGGAGCTGGGTGAGAGTATGAAACATACCTATTTCAGAGAGTACCTGAGTTCAGGAATTAAATGAGTTAATATTTATAAAATATTTTTTTAAAGTGCCTAATATTAGGTCAGTAATTTGATAGTTGATTAGAATAAAAGGTAAGTTTTGAAATGATTTCTTCCTCTGACAATAAATCATAGGGCACCATAAAAGTCAAGTTTACAAATGAGAGCCAAGCCGGGTGTGGTGGTGCACACCTTTAATCCCAACCCTTGGTTGGTAGAAATGGGAGGATTAGGAGGAGTCTGAGGCCAACCGTGGCTACATATTGGGAATTTAAGGCCAGCTTGGGTAGGTGATAGCCCATCTAAAAGAGAATGAAAGAAAAGAACGGAGAATGAAAGACAGGAAGGAAGGTTAAAAAAAATAGTCATAAAGTTTCTATGGGGGCAATGAAACCATTCTAAAATTAGACTGTGGTGGTAGTACACAACTCTATAAATCAATTATACTTTAAAACAAGTGAGTTTATGACAAAGTATACTTCAACAAAGCAGTTTCTAAAATAAACACACTTTTTAGTCATAATAACAGGAATCAACATTCCAGTTTTAGTTGGTGTTAGAATCCACTGTGCCAAAAGGCTGCTCTTGCTGTCTTGCTGTGCCTTCAGGTAACAGCACGGTCGTGATGGCCATGGGTGTGGGACACAGGAGCTCTTTCCACACAGGGCACCCAGACTCAGCAAGCAGCAATGGGTGGGGACAAAAGCGCACCAAGGAAGCGCGCAGCTCCTGGGAAGGATGTTTCACTCAGCCATAAAACAATGTAAGAACGTGGTAGCTAAGAAGACATGCCTCAACAAGAGTGTACTTTCCCTGAATTTCCTAAGCGTCTTCCTCAGAAGACGGGAGCAGTGGAGTGTAACCCCCATCAAGAAGAGCTCAAATCATGTGAGATTGGTGGTAGTGATTTCAAATCTGCCCCATACAGCCAACAACAGCTTCCTTTCACCTCTCCGCCACCTATTTCCTCCGCAATAAAACTACCTGTTTTCCAAGTGTTGCTAAGTACATGGTAGGCATCCCAGTTCAGGTGCAGTGACAACAAATACTCTATGCTGTAATTATATACAAACATAAAAAGCCACACGAAGAGACCAGCATGCGAAACGGGAAGGCTACCAACACTTTTCATTCATCTCTGTTCTCAGCTCTCCCGGGACAGCAATCCCTGGTAACACTGCCCATATTTACTCAGTGCAAAGGGAAATTAGCTCCACCGCAGTAGCCACGGTTCAACAACGGGAAAACGAGTCGACAGAATTCAACCACCCCATACTTGTTCAAGTTCCAAGAGGAGTCTGGTATTCTCTGAGGAGAGGTGTTTGAAGCGAGCCACTTGAAGAATTTGGGAAATCTGAATGTGAGAGCCCCACCCTTTTGCAGGGCCTATGGACAGTTCCTGGCATCTCTGAATTATGGCTTAGTTTCTTGAGGCACGTCCGCACTGATCTGATGACCTCACAAGTCTGAAGTTAGTAATTGTCCAGAAACATAATCACAATGCTGTGGTGCCCAGGCTACATCTCCATCCCCAGCACAGGTCACAGATGCAGTAAGACAATTGGTGGTTGGTCAAGTGCTTGAAATGACCAGCTTGAAAGTGAGGCAAATCATGGCAGGGTCCATAATAAACCAAAGATGTAGTATTAAAATTCCAAAGTAGTTCATTCACACTACTTCCTAGCCAGACATTTATGGTAGCTAGCCATGCGCTGACAAGGTTCCTAAGCAATGCTAAAAGAGGGGATGGGGCAAAGAGACGGCTCAGAGGTTAAGAGCAATGGCTGTTCTTCCAGAGAACCCAGTATCTACATCATGACTCACAACCAGCTATTAAAGTCCAGCCTCAAGGGATCAGATGTCATCTTCTGCCCTCCACGGGTACCAAACATATGCGGTGAACCGACATACATGCAAGCAATCCCTTATACACATAAAGTATGTTTTAAAAAGAGGAAACGGGCTAATATGAACATAACTATCAGCTCTAAACTGGTCAGCTTTAACACTAGGACTTCTAAAAGCAGTGTTCACATTATTATATATTTACAGAACATTCACACACACACACACACACACACACACACACACACACACACAATGCATCTTACAGGAAGATTAGATAACCAACAGTCGATATCTCCAGGTTGTTGCAAGAGATGGATTCTAGAACCCATATTGTCTTATTCCTGGTCTTCTGCTCAACCTCAGGCTGCCCTTAAAGGAAACCCAGCCTGCTCCCTCTGCCAGCCGATGTCCATGCATTTTGCAGTGCTGCTTGTCTGTGATCCTATTTGGGAGTTGGAGGCAGCAGAATCAGAAGTTCAAGGTCATACTCATCTACAATCGCGTCCAAGCTAGCCTGGGTTCTGTGAGACAGAAAAGGGGGGAGTGGCAGGAAGAAGAAGGTGGGGAGGAAAGAGAAAGGGAGAGGGGAGGGGAGGATTAATTTTCAGTTAGGTACTGTCACCAATTCCACCATGATGGACTAAGCTCCCAGAGTCCGTTAATTTATTCTTCTCTTTGTTCTAGTCACAAATCACCATGCAACCAACTAAGATAACCTGGCAGCCCAGAGCTGTGTCTGTCTGGCATTTGGGGTTCAGATGCGTTTGGTCAGCTCTATCTTGAAAGCTTGATGAACTCAAACCATCACCCACGTGACTGCGTTGAACAGAGCCCTCCTCCTCTCTGCAGTGTGAGGTAGGCATTGGTTACAGATATTTCCGTCCTGAAACTTCAGGTTAAAACCTATTCAGAGAGAAAAAAAAATTCTTTTCCCCCTACTTGGATTTTAAATAATACGTAGCTTTTATAACTCAGTTCTACCAATAATTCACTCTTTGCTTCTAGGCATTCTATATACTCTGAAAGATTCTCCATAGGATCAAATTTGTCTTTTCAGAAAGCATTCTTGGGCCAGAGATGCCTCGGCAGCTAGAGCACTTGCCACCAAGCTTGGCAACTTGACTTTGGTCCCCAGGACCCTCCTAAAAGATGCTTCTCTGGCCATGATGGTGAGCAAACATGCAAACAGAAACACATGTGCGCACACACGGAATAAATAAATGTAAAGACAATTAAAACAATCATTTAGCAAACGTGCCCTCTGAGATAACTGCAGATGGGATTTTTAAGATGCCTTTTCAAGGGTCTTTCACACAGTTGTTGCTTTAGCCTATTTGGTAAAATGGCTTTAACACGAGGCTTTATGGAGCAAAAGGTTTAAAATTACCCTCAGGCTTAAAACTTAACTTTAACTACTTAAAAATGTGTGAACCTCAGGGAAAGCATGAGAAACTGAATGGCTCTGTGGTCTGATGCCTGGTTCTAGCCTTAGACTAATCCATTCCTGTCTCGCCAGAAACTTGCCTTCTACAGCCAGACACTAGTCCAGATTTCGTAGCGCCCAGCAAATACGCTCACTACAAAGCTCCTTAGACGCTACAGGAAACCCCAGGGTGCCTACGCACTTTACCCTATCCTTACCTTTCAGTAATTAAGCCCATATTTGCATGCTTGGTTCAAATTCTAATTTAACAGGATGACTTCAAGATGGATCCCCCCCACAAAAAAATCTTTAGACAGTCAATTGAAAGGCAAAAAGAGAATGATGATGAAGTACTAACAGAACAAGAACTAACATTCTTGGATCAGCAAGGTGCTTCAACAGTTAAAGGTACTGCCAGGTGCCTTTTTCAGTCCACGCACAAATACAAATCGAAATGACGCTAATATGCCACTCCACGCTCAGTAGGGTGGCTTAAAGGAGGAGAGGGTAACAAGTGTTAGAAGTATACAGAGAAATGGGAACCCTCCACACTGTTAGCAGAAACATAAGGGGTCATCACTGCTGTGGGAAACAGAAGTTCAACAGAAGTCATTGAGTGGCACACACCTGTAACCCTAGAACCAGGGAAGAATGGTCAAGTTTCAAGACAGTGTGGTCTACATCCCCACCCCAGCACCAAAATCTAGACATGGAACTACTTTGACTCAGCAACTCCAGTTGAAGAATATACTTGAAATACTGAAAACAGAAATTTAAACAAATTCTTATACGCTAGTGTTCACAGTTGTGTTGTGTAGAATAGCCAACCAAAGTGTCCATTGACAGAAGAACGTCTGAACAAAGTGTGGTCTATCCATGCAATGAAACAGCCTTCAGCACTGGAAAAGAACCAAGTTCCCTTACATACTACAACATAGATGAATCTTGCAAAACAAATCGTATGCAAAGGATACAAAAGCTCTATCCTGCTCGCTCTAGAAAAAGCAGAGTGATAGAGATGGAGGGACTTGAAGAGAGGGACAAATGAGGAGCTGCTGTTCAATGGGGAGGGAGCCTCTGTTTGGAAAGACAGAAACATTCTACACGCAGATGGTGGTAGCAACTGCAACAACATGAACAGGCTTAAAGCCACTGAACCGCACTTAGGAAGAGCTATGAACTTTATCTACTTACTTTTCACCACAGAAAGAGAAAATACTACACATGGCAAAAAAAAAAAGGAAGGAAGGAAGGAAGGAAAAAAGGAAGGAAGGAAGGAAAAAAGGAAGGAAGGAGAAAAGAAAAAAGGGAGAAAAACAAAATCCCCCAAATTAAGCAATGGAAAGCTGAGAGTGACTTCCCCTGCATTAACACTTCCTAAAGAGCACCTAGAATTTCAAAAACTGGACACATTTACACTTACTGATGCTCAATGAAACACGCATTGCAGATCAAAGGAATGGTTCAGTGTCAACAGAATTCTTAGCACTGACAAAATGAGGCACATGGAAAATGAGATTATATTAACACAGGCCAGATTTGCTCCGTCAGATTTGCATTCCCTCATGAGTGAAGAACGGCAAATGACAGAACAGCAGTGTTCACTGCCATGCAGAGAGGACAATATTTGTCCGAGTCACTGAAGCTGAACTGCAAGATCTTCCATCCAAGTGCAATCTTGTTCCTGCCCCTCTTAAAGGCACACTGTCTATCTGGACCAGCGAGCGTTCACACAGATGAGAAGGCACAGCCTGCTCCAGTGTATTACCTGAGACACTCCAGTAAATTCAAGGAGTTACTACGTTGTTTAGTTTTCATCCTTTTTGCTTACTTGATCCACATGTCATGCATTGGCTGTATCACTTGGGAAATTAAAACTTATCTCAATAAGGTATAATTAGATGTTAAATACACCTGCTCAAATTTAATCTCATTTCGAGCCTCTACGTCCTAGAGCTATCACAACGTGAGCTTGGCTAAAAATCAGCAGGACAACTGTGGCTTCAGGAACTCCCAAATGTGATGCATTTGTAGAGGCTGCAGCTGAGGAACATCAACGAATCCACACCCATTGGATCTCATTCTAGCTTTGGTCCTTCAACTGTTACACAAGCCAAGACTTCAAACATGCTCTTCTCAGCATTTAGCCAGCCCTCTCTAGGGAGAGCTGAGGCTAGCATGGTTTCTTACAGACATTACCAAATAGATTCATTCCCCATGAAAGCTGGAGACCAAACCTAGTCACTAGTTACTGTCTTGCTTTGATAAATAAGTGAGCATCCCTCTCTGGCTGATTCTAGGATTGTGATAAAAACCCCACACTTCCCTGCTCTAGCCTAGAAGGGCTCCTTCCATTCTCCAGCATCCACCTCCTGCTTTCTGAGGAGCCCCAGAAAGATAAGGGTTCTTCCTTCTTTCACGCCACTGGGGAAACTATTTCTAAGTGTCTCTGGGGACTGAGCAGGATGTCTATAAAAACTTCCCCTCCATTCACCATCTCTAAGGAGTGTTGCAATCCTAAAAATCCTTATTCCACCCATGCCAGGAGATGTTCCAATGAATGGGGATTTCTCCAATTGCTGGCCAGACTAACACTGACCATGTTCGAGACTTCACAGGAGCTGACAGCAAGAAGAGGGCATCTGCATTCAGCTCTTGCAATTGCCCGGATCCTGCTGTTCCTGTCATCCTTGGGGACCACACTCACTTCTGCATAAAATGCTAGGGCAAATATTTCTCTGGAGAGTCTACTCATAACAATCGGGCATCTTTGTTTAAGTAAGTAACATCTTAGTATTTATCTTGAGAAAACTTTTCTCTGGAAGTCTCCAAAGTTGTGCAGTGGCATTATTACTCCATCTGGCTTCTATTGTATAAAATGGAACTCAAAACTGGCTCACTTGAAACAGACTTGACACAACAAAACAAGTTGGGGTGAGAAGGTAAGCTCTCTTAAACTCGATGTTGGTATCATCCACCTCAAAAATAAGCAAGCAAATTTGCTGACTGCGTGACCCAAATGAGAATGTCCAGGAAGAGCAAAAAGAGCATGCGAATCACATTTGTAGAGTGAATCACTCTACAAATACATGCTTAGGATTTTTGCCCCCACAAGTTTATGAAGTAAATCCAGTGTTACCATGCCCACAGCAAAAATCAATCTCAAATGATATTGTTCACCCAAACCTACTCAGAGTATGCCAGATCAGAATGCAAATCCAAGCTGCAGCTCTAAGAAAAGAACCTACACAACTAGCGATCCTTCATAATGGCTAAGTGGATGTCCGAATTACATGAAGGATCTCTGGGATTGCACGCACACTCACAGCAACAGAACTGACCACAGCAGCCACATGGGAACGCGGCTCACACCCCTACTACAGGCTTCTTTGGGACATGTCAGAATGACCAGATGATCCTCGCCACAGCTGAATCCACTATTATGTACTTCGATTTTATGACATTTTCTATGCCTAACACACACACAAAGCTCAAATCTGAGACGACCTCAAGGTCCTTGGACATGATATTCCCATGCTTGTTTCTCAGAGGTCCCTACGAGCAAAGGCAGCCACTAGCTAAGTGAAAGCTAACTGTCTGCGAATAGGATTAGAGATGACAACCAGCAAGTGTCCAGGTAACCATGATGGTCTACAGTAAGTGTGAATCCGCAACACCTAAGTCAGGAGAAGAACAATCCTCGTTCAACAGCGACAACCCTAAGAGATGCCAAGAGCTGCAGCATAGGAAGGACTCAAATTTAGCAAAACTTAAAAACTCCCCAGCTCTCACTCCAACCTGAATGGGCCCTCCATCTGGCTTAGGAAAGCCTAGTGGTCAAGCTCTCCTCCGACAGGCTCCCAGAGAGACAAACTGCAAGGTGGCGGGAAAACATCCGTCATCACGTTAAAGGTAACCACTGGCTGAAACACTAAAGAAAATAGAAAGTGCAAAGGGGCCATGGAGAACAAAAGCAGAAAAGAGCCCAGTCACACTTCAACACCATGAGAGTGGGCAGAAGCGGTCACTGGAGTCTGTCTTGCTGCCTGTGGCGGGTGTCTGCCAAGCTAACGCTAAGTCTGGGCCCAGCAGAGTCCATCACTTTCACAACTCACTTGTTAGACTCCACACACGGTTAGGAGAGCAAATGACTTTATTGGAAAAGACCACAGAAGATTCTGCCGTCTTGCTGGTTCTTTATGGAGAAAGCCCTTGTTCCTCCCGGCTAGAAATGATTCATTTAGTGCATCCTTGCATGTACACATCGGGCTGGCAGTGTGTCTAGAGCGCACTGGCTTACTGGAATCGGCCTAAGTAGTCTTCTGGGCAACGTCACTAATTGAGGCAAGGGACTCACTTACCCTGCCCACATTCCTAGCCCCTCCTGCTCCGTTCCCCCCACACTCCAGCCTCCAAGTACCAGGCTCCATTAGTACAGTAATAAAAACACTACTGTTTGGTTAGCAGTAATGAGTTCTAGAAGTATCAATGGTGTGTTTCACGAAGAAGGACTATTGTTAGGTGCAGCATCAATCAGGGACAGTAGATACAGCAGCTTTTTTTTCAAAGCATGTCAGGACTGCAAGGAAAAACAGCACAAACCAAGCTCCTCAAGGACAGCACAATGTAGCCTGGACAACTAAAGCAAGCGACCAGTGAACAAATGCTGTCATGGCCACAAAGCTGTCTCCACTGTACCCTCATGTTAAAATCCAGGGGTGACAGTTTTGAGAGAGGGCGTTTCAGTTGTCTTCTCTGCCCACTTCCCAAAAGTCACCCAAACTTGCCAAACTCCTTTATATCCTTAAATTTACTAATGTTTCAAAAGAAAAAAAGAAAGAACATAGTTAGAGAAAATAGTTCCCTGTCTACGAGTTTCAAGGGTAGAAAGTAGGTGAGTTAGCTGCTAACCTTCCTGGGTCTATTTCCTCAGCAGGTACTGTGGGTTGAAATGTGAACTTGATGGTTTGGGATGGATAATAACAGCAAGTTCATGTGGTCCAAATTCACTGCAATCAAATCAAAACACTTGGTCACTTGGCTGAGAAAGGATACTCAATTTCCTATGGAGCTAAAAATGACTGAATTCCTCCTGATCCTGCCTCCAGACTATAGGCATTTACTACCTACCATACCCAGTATAACAAATTATATCTCTAATATAGTTACCAGCTAGAGAAACATTCTGGTACCTTCGTCTTTAGTTAATACTAAAGTGTATCACATGTTTTCACTAGCCGGTATTTGTTTTCATTGAACATACAGCCAAATGCATGCTAGACAATTAGTCTAGATACTGAACCACATTCCTAGCCAAGGGTCTCCAATTTTATCTACCAAAAGGTCTTCCTAATTATCTCTTGGTGGTAGAGGGTTTGGGGTAACTGTTTTTGTTGTTTTTTTTTTTTAAAATAATATAAGGATCCACTAACCTATAGACGAGGAAATACCAAACATTCCCCATGCACTCCCTGATGGTGCTGCCTTAAGGCTCAGCACCAAGCCTGACCAAGCACTGTCTCTGCCTTCTGCACAAAAGGGACTAAGGCGAAAGGAAACAGAAACAATACTTGTTTCTGGTGCAGAGAACCAGCAGACATGAGAAGAGAAAGGAAAGCTGGTGGAGGAACATTGTCTTAACATTATCTAGGCAACAGTCTTTCTTTCCATATTTATCAATATTAGAATGGCTATTGTCAAAATTCCCCCAGCTGAGGGGAAATCGAATTTCTTCAAACAAATAGTAATCCACCCAAAGAAGAAATCTGTAGCAGACTTATACTGGGTGCTCTTTTCTTCTCTGGATTTTCCTGCATTAGCAGTCATGCCTCAGTATCAAGGGCTCTAAAAGGAAAAAAAAAATCCAGGAGAATTGAAATTACAATCAATCAATTCAACAGAACACTGGCAACAATTTTGTTCCACGCTTTTAAAAATAACATGTTATATTTATGTAGGAGAAAAAGGAAAAAAAAGGAAAAACAGAATCAGAAAGTATTCTACCCTAAAGGGCAGTAAAGGGAGATTCCCGCGAAAGCTGCACATTCCCCTGTCCGCCCTAGGACTCCACTGACCTCTACCCTGGGGAGGAGTCTAACTTTCGGTATTCCTGTTGTGTGTTACTAAGCTTATAAGGAACAATACAGAAATACAGCCTTCAGCAGCCTCCAAATGCCACCTGCCCAATAAGGAACAATACAGAAATACAGCCTTCAGCAGCCTCCAAATGCCATCTGCCCAAAAGTTCAGTACTGGAGAGGAAAACAAGTTTCATTTATGTAGCCCAGAGAAGGAGTGTTTCCTTTTTCCTCTTTGCAGTGTTAGGGTCCAAACCTTGAGTCACACCCCCAGGTCTAGAGAGCGCAGACTTCAATGAGTGGCTACATGATAAAGGAAATGCTCGCTCAGCACTCAGCTGCTAAGGACTCTTGAATACAAGATCTTTGGAAGAGGAAACTGAACTGAAATAATTATGTGACCTAGCATTTGTCTTCCAGGTGACAATGGGGTGTTTTTATTATCCTAGCTATGTGACCATCATAATAGAGATCACCTCCCCCGTATCACAAAAACAACACCCTCGGGCTAACACAGATGCCTGCTAACTTAAAATATTGATTGGAAAATTAGTCATCACACATCCACTGAAAGACCACAAAGTACAACAAAGGGCATCTGACACCCAAATAAATAGGTGCCATGTGGGGCTAGACAGCTGGCTCACTGGTTAAGCTCATGGGACGCTTTTGCAGAAGACCAGGTTCAATTCCCAGCACCACACAACGGTCTGAAACTCCAGTCCTAGGGGATCCAGTACTCCCCAAAGACACAGATTTACATTCAGGCAAAACACCCAGACACATAAAATAAAATGATGATAACAATAATTTAAAAATTTTAAGGTGCCATGTGTTCAGCATCCCAGGAATTTGGACACCAGAGAGTCATCGAAGTTAAATGCACTGGTCAGAGAGTGGAAGGTGGCTGGAAGAGGAAGTTGGAGGTGGAAAACGATGAAAATTCGCTGAAAGAGAAAGACAGAAAAGACAGATGACACCATGCCCAAGCTAAGACAGTGATCAAATGACCAGGCCTTTTGCCCAATACAGTTGGGAACATGTTCTGATACCTTACACAATTTTTGTGTCAACATCACAGAGAGGAACTTAAACAAACCTCGACAATATGGGTCAACCACTGGACATGGCCTCTTAGCAAAGTCAAAAGATTGGTAAACACAAGATACATGAAGCTACCACCAGCCAACACAACACGCTGGTTGCGATGAAAAGGGTTTTGGTGTTGCTGTGGTTTGCCTGACTTGGAAGAAGCACATTTTAATACAATAAATAGTGCAACAACAGCACAGACTAACAAAATCCGCCACGCTCATGATCAACATTGTGTACTCGGGACACATGGCTGTCTGTACTACACTTTTACCTAACAGGCGGCGGTTGACATCAGCATCAGTGTGAAGACATGAGATGCCTGTAGCCCTGGGAGACAGACTGTTACAACTCATGGTTATCTGTCATTCTTGTGCTCTGTTGTTATGTTGACCGTGATTGACTGAGCTAAGCAGTGCTATGACCCTGTTCACAGTAAGGAGAGAGAAGAACTGGTGGGCTCTTTATCTAGTCCAAGGTGGGCTAAAATCCTCTTAGAGAATGGAAGAGAGTTTTTTAGGATCCACTTCACACGTCACTTCTCCTTTCCTAAGAGTATTGTCGAGGAAATGTGTGTATAATGAGCGGGTTTTTTCTGCATAACAATCCTGGCTGTCTGTCCTGGAACTCACTTTGTAGACCAAGCTGGCTTTGAACTCACATAGATCCACATGCCTCTGCCTCGCAAGAGCTGGGATTAAAGGTGTGTGCCCGGTCCCTATGGATAGATTTCTAAGAAAAGTAATATGCTTCTTCAGAGAACACCTACTTCTCTTCCTATGGCATGTTTGGTGGTATATATACACTAACATATATTCCCCAAATATAACATCCACTCCTATTTCTTCAGGCTTTTGTTAGAAATTATAACTTCACTTCCCCCTATTAAAAAGTCTCTTTTCCTCAACTCTTGTCTGGTTGGTTTGTTTGTTTGTTTGTTTGTTGGAGACAAATATTTACTAGGGCAAGAGGGGAGGAAAAAAGTAAATGGTTCTTTCACAGTAGTGTGTGAAGTAAAATCAGAGAGCAGGTGGCTTGTTCTTCTTTAACTAAAGGTAATTAACAGTCACTACCACTGCATTTAGTGGCTTTAGACAAGAAACTGGAGGCATAATTCTACCCAATGAGACTTAGAAGGGTTCCCACAGCTAGGACAGTCAACAGAAGAAAGGACTCACCTTTTCACTAGAAGTATAAGCTTACATAAAATGAACAACTGCTATCCATCCTGAAACTGGTGGGTTTGAACCACAGTGCCTTCAAGTGACATCTCAGGAGCCATGTTTTGCTATGACCACCACCCTACTGTTTAGCACACCCTCCATCCCAAAGACAGGTCCTGAAAAATTAGAATTCTTCTTTCCCAAGGTAGGGTCACAGAAACCCAAACCCCCTTTCACCACAGCTAACCACAAAATCTTAAAATGCTAACTTAACTTTACCTTTTCTGAGTAAAAATTTACCAAGAAACTAAGACCCTCATTCATTCCAAAGATCATGTCTGTGCCTGACAAGAAATGATAAAACTGAGAAGCCAAAAAGACTGACTACCCTTGCCAACTTTACCTCTCCAGACCACATCAAACATTCTTTTGATTCATTCACACTTCTACATACCTATCCATGCTTCAATGAACATAGGCTAGTATGTATTATTATGTAATACATGATATATTAATATATATTAACCTAATATACAATATATTAACCTGGTATATTAATATTAAATACAACTTTAACTTAATATATTAAGCTAACATAAATGAACCTAATATATGTGACTATATATAATATATCAAACGAATATATGTATATATATTAGGCTGGCAAGATGGTTCATTGAGTAAATATAGTTGCTGCCAAACCTGATAACTTAACCCTGAACCCTAGAACATACATAGTGGGAGGTGAAAATTGAATCCTGAAAGATGTCCTCTGACTTCCACACATATATCATGGCACATGCATGCCACACACATACACATAAATGCACACAACAGATAAATACATGGTAGGTAGGTAGGTAGAAAGATAGATACATAGATAGATTTATTTTTGTGAATTTTTAAAAAGAAGGTTTAAAAAGATACTGCATTTGGAGGTCCTCGTTCTGAAGACTCTCCTGTCAAGAAACACTCCAGCCAAATACACTCCTAATGCTACACCTCGGGAAATTCCCTCCTCTCCTCCATTCCCTGAGCTTATGATTAGCAACTCAATGCATATCATAGGCATATCAACACTCCGGGGGAGTCTAGAGCAGAAGGAACAGCTCAGGAGTTGGATGAAGTGTTCTAAACCATCCAACACTGTGAAGTCAAGGCCAGCAAACTCAGAATCACAACAGGCACTAGCCACCAGGGCTCAGCTGACAGATCCAGCTCCTCGCACCCAGAGCTGTATCTAAAAGCATCACAGTGAGTTTCCAAGCATCTCCCACACCTACAGCCCCAATCTCTTTGCATCACAATGGACAAAAGAAAAACCAACACAAGTCGCCAGGGGGCTGGGACAGCGTTTGCACAGAACGTTTACTTAGACTATGCAAGGCTCCAAGCTCTGTTACACCGTCCCATCCTACACGCCCACCAAATAAATAAAGAAGAAAGGGGAAGTGAAAGAAAAGGAAAAAGAGAAAAGAAAAACCAGGAGAAGAACACAGAAGGTTTCACTTAAGGAAGCCTACATTGAAACAATGTTGGCTTTGGGTTTTTTCCCCACAGAGGTGAGCGCTAAACTTTCCAAAAACAAACAGTTCTCTCCAGAAAAAGAACAGGATGCTGGGGATGAGTCATTTTGTTGACATCCTAGGTACTGGACAGTTGGAGGCCAGGAACCAGATCAGCTTCCTAGAGAGGACAGATGAAAATGTCACTCCAGAAAAGATCGTAGCTGGGGACATAACTAATGTCAGAAACAGTTCTGTGGCCCAAACCCATTCTAATCTAGACCTTTGCTTAGTGATAATGCCCAGCTCACTTTGGAAAAATGATGAAGAAAATTAGTCCTATAACCCCAGAATCCATAAAATAGCTACATGCTACGGTTAAAACAGCTTCCCAATATAAAAACATCAATCATTTACAGCCTCAGTCTCCACTCCCAGGCATAGACACTTTCTCCACAACAAAGTAAAAACATAGGAATAAAAATATACATTCCAGCACCCTAGCCCATCTCGCCAAGTGTGAGGTTCCATGCTGTCTCGGCTTTTAATACCACCATCTCATCTCCGTATAAGCGCTTGCTACAGCGGTCTATGCAGACAAATTACGTGAAAGATGATTCTTGGGGGGGGGGGGGGGTTCGAGACAGGGTTTCTCTGTAAAACAGTCCTGGCTGGCCTGAAACTCTGTAGACCAGGCTTGCCTGGAACTCACAAAGACCCACCTGCCTCTGCTTCCGGAGTGCTGTGATTAAAGGCGCCACTGCCGCCTCCACCACCACCAGCCAAAGATAATTCTTCTAAATCTATTATCTGAATCATAATTCTATAAAGTCACAAGCATGTATCCACTCATTCATTTATTTATCCCCACTGGCAATCTAACATTAAAAACTCCTTTGTAAGTAATAGAGATAGTTTAAGAAGAAATGGCATGATCGCCAAACCGTTTTTCCTTTAAACTTTATTTTATGTACATTGAGGTTTTGCCTGCATGTATGTGTGAGGATACCAGATCCCCTAGAACCGGAGTTGAAGACATAAATTCTTACTGGAAGGGAAGGGAGACAGGGTCTGTGTAGCCCAGGCTGACCTTGGACTCACAACCTAGCTGAGGCTGAAGACCCTCAACTTCTGACCCTCCCATGTCCATCTCCTGGTGCTAAGACTACAGGTGTGTGCCACCACACCAATTTAATAAATGAATGGAGAAAAGGGACAAATGTCCTAGGAAGAAGTCACTCCTAAGGAGGGGGCAAAGACCCCAGTCACTAAGGACGCTGCACAAGGACGGTCTCGAGGAGTGCAGCGCACAAGGGAAGGACAACTCTTGATGGTTTTTTTAAGTGGGAAAAACCTGTCAACCATAACTTCAGGCAAGTGACTGGGGTGACCCCCCTGAGTTCAGCACTTGCACTTGAGGGGATGTGAGGAAAGCAGATTTGACCTCTGAGACTGTCCTCAAAACCCACAACCTTGCTCTAAGAAGAAAGACCTGACATATCCCTGCCGAGGGACAAACTACAAATCCCCGACAGAACTCCTGACAAAGCCGTCAAAGAGGAAAGGAAAAGTGAGAGTTTACTACAGCCCAAACAAGCACAGAACACACAAGTAAAAAAATAACCAGCATCCCTCATGGGAGGCAGGAACAAAAAAGGGCATCAGGTGAACCTGAAGAAGCATGAACAAAGTACACATTCACTAATAATGACATATCACTGACTGTGACAAATGGCACTAACAAAAAATGCTGGTAAGATAAACTGACTGCATGGCTCTGTCCTATCTTACCAGGCCACAATAGAGTTCACTACAGAAAATAAAAATAGAAAAGTCAAAAGGGAGTAAGAGCTATATACCAGGCTGCAGTGGATAACACTCTTACTATCCTTGGCAACTAGGAAGTCGTGAAGGTAATTCAGCTGGGGTCCTTACTGTTTGCTTCTGTTAAAAGCTGGAGCACTCCAGGACAGCCAGGAATGTTTCACAGAGAAACCCTGTCTCAAAAACCAGAAGGAAAGAAAAAAAAAAAAAAGCTGGACTGCTCATAGAGTCCAGATTCAGTAGACAGATTTTTGGAGAGTTCTCTTTATGAAGATAGAAACAATACTTACAGTCTGCATCTGCCCAATTAATACGATTAGAGGAAAGAAAAAAACTGCTTGGCCTGCTGAGAGAAAAGGCATCTCCAGCAGGCTAAACTCTACACACACGCACACGCGCACACACACACACCCGCCATCCTCTGACTTGAGGGCCCCTCCATTCAGTACTGCTTTTGTTTCGCTACAATTTTTAAATGAGAGCAACTCTAAGTACACGTTGACTTTCAAAGTCTTAAACACAATGCCTGAATTACTTCCAAATAGTCCTACTTTTTCCTTTGCATCTCTTTCCAGCCAGTTTCTTAAGACCTACAAACACAGCATTGAGTAAAGATAATAGCCGATTATTCACCAAGCACCTGTCAGAAAGCAGCCTGAGGTTCAAAGCCGAGGGGGGGACCTGGAGAACCGTCTCTCAGACAGCAAAGCCTCGACCTGCATCAAGATCCTCCCCCTGCTCTCCTGGCGAGCACACCAAATCCATGGCCAACCCAGAAGGGGACTTTCGAATAGAAACATGGATGCTGCTGTTCTTTGATACTTTGCACAGATGTAAGCTAAGGGTTCTTGCCTTCCAGCACTGCTCCTCCTTCCCCTCTCAAGATCAAAGGAGAGAAACTCCTCAAGCAGGAATGACAGCCAGGATGTCAATTCCATTCAAATAATTCAAGAGCAACTTGAAAGAGCAACTGAATCACAGTGTACTAGGGTACGAAGTCACCAGAACTGTGTTTCTAGAGGGAGTCCATTTGTAAGACTGAGCTGCTGAATGTAGACAGAACTTGCACCAATTTTTTGAGATTTTTATCATTTTTAATTGTGTTTATGTGTTCGAATGTGTTTATGTGTTGGTATGTACACAAGTGTCACCGAGCCCAGAAAGGGTGCTTATATCCTCTAGAGTCAATGGTACAGGCAGTGCTGAGCTACCCAGCACGGTGCAGAAAACCAAATTCAGATCCTCTGCAAAAGCAGTACCCACTCAACTCCTGAGTGTCTCTTGAGCATGTATGTGTGTGTGTGTGTATGGACACACCCACACGCACTCAGTTAAATACACATACTTTTCAATCAATGGCTCTTCAAAAACCCTTGAAGAATTGTTTAGGGACTTCTCTAAGATAACGTTTATAAAACTGGCAGATGTCTCTAATTTTCAAAGCTGAAGTCTGCTCCCCTCCCTCCACACACACATCGCTTTACACCACCACCCATGAGTGTGGTCATACCACACGACTAAGGCATGTTGGGACGGAGCTGAAAGTCCTCCAAGTCCATACTGCCTCTAGTACAATTTCCAACATCTTGCTATATGTCACTTTGAAAACTAGTCACAGAATGCTTATAAACTATCAACCGTTTTGTTGATACTATCTGTCCCTTAATTCCTCTCTAGGTAAAATACTCATGGAGAATTACAATCCCTAGAGCAGTGGTCCTCAACTATAGGGACTCCTGCCCCTTGCAGGCCAGGAGTCCCTATAAAGCAACAACTGCATTCAGCAATGTGTAGAAATTTTGGATCGTCACAACAAAGAGGAAACAGTGCTATCCTAAGCCACTCACTAGAACCCATTCATTGCACAATGCCCAAGGATGCCACCTAAACATCCTGCAACGCACAGGACCCCCCATTGGGTCATCAGCTGCTTGACCTGAGAAACCCATTCTAAAGCTGTGGAGGAAACCTGGAACCTGCATGAGAAAACAGGTAGGCGTCAAGTCATGTTGACCCCCATTCTCCCCACAGTACCTTCAAAGCTTCTGCTCCCCCAGCCCTGACCCATGTTACACTGATTCGCAAGGCCTGTCCCACTTGAAGTTCTACACCGCCATTCTTTACTTCCTGATCCTCTTTCAAACGCTGTTTGTCACTCATCTTTTACACCTCTCAGAATGTGGGAAGATCTTACACATTAATTGCTCCAAAAGTATCGGTCAAATATTGGTATGGTTACAAAAAAAATTAAAATTATTAGAAGTGCATTCCTTGACGATCTACCACCCAACCGTGTTTAGCAATACAGACAGCACAGGGACATTTTAACTCTCCCATTGCTTTGAACTAGATTTTATTCCTATTTCAGAGATGAGGATCAGAGTGACTTAAGAATTTTGCCTCAAGCTATATAACTTGAGTAAATCCAAGAACACTCTTCTTTCTACTTCTGCAATTGAGGGGCTTATGTTCATGAGACATTAAGGTAACCAAGAGGCTACCTACCACAGTGGGTTAATAAGCAGAATGCCTCTTTTGTAATTTTTTTAAACCAATTCCAATGTTGGCACATAGGGAAGAGCCTCCAAAAACTCAGGCTTGTATACATTTCCTTTTTTCTTTTTATGAAACCATGGATCGTGTGTTCTAGGCAAGCACTCTACCACTCAGCTATATCCTCATCCTTTTTCATGGGTTTTATTTTGTTTTTTTTTTTTTTGACTGAGACAAGATCTCATTAGCTCAATTGTGCAGGCCTTGAAATTGAGAACCTTCTGCCACAATTCCCAAGTGTTAGAATTACAGCCATGCACCACTATGATTGGCCTGTGTCCACTTTTCTTAGAAGAACTGGATCTATCAGAGAGAAGCATCGAAATAAGTCAGGGTAAGGGAACAAAAGTTAAAATACATACATGCATGCATGCATGCATTCACAAATACAAGCACACATGCAATGTTTTCACCAGAAGTTCCCCGACATTCACCATCTGCAAGTATCACATTCACTATGTCTCATTTTATTTTCCTATATCATACCAGACAATTAAATTTTTCCCTCTAAATTTTTTGGAAGGTACATAAACAATTCCAGCAGATAATTACGATATTCCAAAACCAATTCCTTTCTAACAATCCAAAACATAAAGGAACAAAGGTCTGACTTGTCCAGATAGTTACCCTAAATTCTCCAACATCTCGCCCATCTGGTTTCCTCGCAAACCAACCATCTGCGTTTGTGATGTTCAGTACTTCAAATCAAAGTTACTCCATTTATTAGGTTTCTTTCAAGTTTCCCTTCCTGTATGGATCAACTCTAACATCCTCAAACGGAGCAACACTAATTCTAAGACACAGATAACCCTGATATGTCATTTCCCATTAGTCAATTTTATAATAACATTAATTGTGATTTTTAAAGGAGTGCAACTTGTTCTGTATGAACCAAAGGAGTAATATAGTTATTATTTAGTCTACAAATTCATAGAATAGTGAACGTGCCAAGTGTCACACTCTGTGGTCTTGTGATTCACTAAGCAAGATAATCACTTAAAGAACTTCTAAAATAACAGAGAAGGGGCATGCTTACCCCCTGAATTACAGGTATGTTTTGCTCTAGGTTTTGGCTTTTGTAGGGTTTTGTTTTTTGTTTTTTAGCTGATGCATTTAAGTAACAGTCTTGGAATAACTGTTACTCCCAACGCCAAGTAGAAATGTCACAAGCACGATAATTTCCAAGTTTTGGTTTGTTTTTTTTTTTAATCTTCCTTGAAGAGGGCTGGAGATATGGTTCAGAGGTTAAGGGCACTGCTTTTCCTGAGGTCCTGAGTTCAATTCCCAGCAACCACATGGTGGCTCACAACCATCTGTAATGAGATCTGGTGCCCTCTCTGGCGAGTAGGCATATATGAAGACAGAACACTGTGTACATAATAAATAAAAATATTTAAAAAAAAATCTTCCTTGAAGAGAAGCCTGGAAATTTTCAATAACACTTAAGAGTTAACATCAGACTAAAATGAAGCCATTCTTGTTAACTGGAAAAGAAAACAAAATGTTTAGATTCCAAAACACTTTCAAGGGTACTGAAATGTATCCCTGTTCAGGTCCCGCCTACAGCCAGGGCCTGTGATCCTCTAGATACTGTTATCTTCCAAAATGAGAGAGCCTGCCAGGAGCCTGGGATTCCTCAGTCGGCTGGGCCTGCAACAATGGCTAACCAACAACAATGTTGCTCACTGCATTAATCAAGAAATCTGTTCCCTTAGCAACTACTCTCATTCCTGTTGGGGTTCTTTCTCTTTGTTTTGTTTTTCCAAGCCATGTAGATTCAAATGGCAAACATAGTGGACGACTTCTGATGCAGCTAAGGAAAAGTAATTCCCTCCTCTAAAAATCATAATTCTATCCAGCCAAGTTCTTACAGTTTTCCAATGTGGAAACACTTAGCAGGGGCTGTTCAAATGCTTAGTCTACATCTAAGACATGAAAAGAAATCGGAGAAAGCGGAGAAATGTGGGCGCGGAGCTTCAGTTCTGCAGAAATGCCATGATTAAACGGCAAGGCTGACATTTGTAGAACCACATTAAGGACTTCAGAATCCTACCCACTCTCCACAGTGACAATGCTTAAGCAGAACCTTTCTGCTAACAGGCAGGGGCACTGAAAAATGATTTGAAAAATAAAAGACCCCACATGACTTTTATTCTCATTTTAAAAGGAAAAAAAATATCCATTTTCTTAATTTCCCTATTTCATTTCTCCTATTCATCTCTAACTGGTCTTTGGCTGAAGCTTATTTGAAAGACAAAGACAAAGCCCAAGCCAATTATCCCAAGAACAAACAGTATTCTGGTAAAGGCTTATAAAAATAAATTTGGCCTCCAAAGAAGAATTCAAGAATTCCACATTGTCCTCTCATCTCCTGTGAGCCTGTTGATTTTTTTTCTTAACTCATTACTACTTTTCTCCAATTTCCATACTGGGAAGAGATGTTAAACAAAATCTCTAAGCATACCACTGTAGTCTAGTTACACAGACACGGGTTGCAGGTTTTAAATCAAAATATTTGCATGGTAATTCGGCAAGAGTAATTTTTGGTGATATCAGGGAACAAAAGCGCTACAGGTGTTCTTTATCATCAGCTGAACTGAGAGCAGACATGACTGAAGCTGGATGGGACGGCCAACCCTTGAAACCTAGCTTTGGAGATTAAGGTTCAACAGGTTTATTCTCAAATCACAATTTAAATCACTTTGGCATGTCTCTGGTACAAATAATTAATTCCTGCAAAGGGTTACAGAGTTACCTATCATAGAAAAGTTATTGTGCATATAAATTTGAGGTATGACATATTTCAAAGACGGGGGGCGGGGGGAGTCAATTTTTTTTGTGGTTTCCAGAGTTCCTACTTTAAATGACTGTGATTGATTTGCATGTGTTTGCCTGTGGGACTTACTATGCACCGTGTGCGTGCAGGAGATCTCTGCGTCCAGAGAGAGTGCAGATTCCTGGCACTGGGATCACAGGTGTGGTGAGAGGTCCCACAGGTGCTGTGAACTGACGTGGAGTCCTCTGCGCGAGCAATTAACTGTCTTAATGGCCTTGTTGGTTTATTTCTGAGCTAGAGTTTCACTCTGTAGCCCAGGCTAGTTTTGAACTTACAATCATCTTCCTGCCACCATGCCTGACTGATGTTGTAAATGTATTATTAACTACACACAGTTTCTTTACCTACAGAATCTGGTTGTCATTCTTAAAAAAGGAAAACAAAATGTATTTTTTAAATGTAAGGGCCGGCAAGATAGCTAAGCAGATAAAGGTACTTGTCATCAAACCTGATGACCTGAGTTCAATCCTTAGAAAACAGGCAAAGATGAAGAGACAGACTCCACAACGGGCTCTGGAAATGAGAAGCCTAGAGCAGAGAAGGGCAAATCTGACCATCCCAGGATTGTTCAACATTTGAAAACCTGGTTCTAAGGGAGCTTCAATTAAACCTTACTTTACAGAAGGGTCAACCTCTAGACAGACAGGAAGACCTTGGAATGGCTTTAAAAATCAGCACTCCTAAGAGGAAGCACTCAGTGAGCTGTGATTCTTGAGAGCCTTCTAATTCAGGCAGACCACAGGCAAAAATGCCTCCCTTGATCCTTATCTTGCTCACTTTGGCTTCCTTAAACTCAGAGCACAGCATTTCTCTCCTTGGAGCTCTCACTTTTTCCATCTCTAAACCAGGATGCAGAGAATAAAGCCCACAATAATCCTTAAGGATTTCTGTTATCCATGAAGAGCTGGTGAAGCAGGTACTGACTGATTCTTACATTCGCCTCATTCCCACCAGGCAGGACAAGCAACACTCCTCCAAAAGCCCTAAAATATTAGCACAAAATGTGCAAACTCAGTGTTGCAAAAGGAATGCAGCTTGAGGGCAAATTGCCATGATGACTTTGAAGGGAAGGTCCCAACTATTTGAACTGAAAACAACATGGAAATCACACCCTTGAGTGTCTTTAATGACACGTCCAGGTGGGTTTTGGAATCCCAGAACAGTCCCTGCACCTGTAGGTATCGAGAAACTTAAAGGTCCCTGGTAATTATGATCCACGGCACCAGTGACCCTGGCAAGTCCCAGGGCAAGTGGGGGGCCGCGGCGGGTAAGGGACAAACACTCTATGCAGAGAGAGCTTGGGTATGGAGAGTTTATTTAGTGGGTATTGGGAGGGAAGTGGGGGGGGGTGTAAGAGACAAATAGAAGGACAGAGAGAGAGGAAAGTAGGAGAGAGAAAAAGAGAAGGGGGAGAGAGAGAGAGAGAGAGAGAGAGAGAGAGAGAGAGAGAGAGAGAGAGAGAGAGAAAGCTGCCTCTTGAAAAGAAGAGAGAAAAGGGGACAGAGAACACACCAGTTGGCCTTGACAGGAAGGGGGAGATTGGGAGTGGGCGGAGATTCTCTCTGAAGGGACAGGGTACTGACAGGGAAGGCTAGCCAAAATTATAACACCTGGATTTACTATGATGGTTAACACCACCAAGTTTATTAGGCAGGTAAGCACCAGATAAGAATAAAATACAGAAGAATCTCTTTTTGGACCAGCATGGTGGCAACATTCATGTCATCTCAATTTCAGGGAATTGCCGCAGGAAGACTTTAAGTTCAAAGCCAGCTGAGCCACAGCGGGCAACCGCGTGCTGTCAAGATGAAAAGCTGGGAGGCTGGGAGGGAACCTACACCAAGGTATTCCTAGAAATATGTGAGCTGCCACTATGAAACCCAGGCTGTTCCTGGTTCAGGTTAGGCAGGAGCTCAACCACTGGGCTCTACCACACCCCCTTCCAGAGCAAAGGAGCCTTTTTAGTGCGTTGCCTCCTGCTCTGTTAACCAAGCCTCCACTTGATAGCGTCCATTAAAAAGTTTTAAAGCAACCACAGGAGTTGAGAGTCAAAGCCTCAGCTACTACGTGTGGTGGGAAGAGAATACTCAGGCTGTCTTTCGTCAGGCACGGTCATCCTCCCCGAGGCTTGCTCCATCGATCTCTTTTATACTTCATGGATTTTTAGGAAACATAAAAATTTTGTATTCTTTAAGTGAATAAATAATAGGTCTCAATGACAACAAAGAAGGCTTAATGTAATCCTACATCACTACTTCCTAAGTCACCAACCAATTAAACTTAACAAACATCTATCAAAACCCTACAACAAAGCAAGACCATGGGCTATTACCTGTCATTACAAAGGAGTCTAGGAGGGGCCATCGCCCCGCAAGAGCAAGATAAACCACTCTGGGCCCCAGTGTGGGCTCCTAACACCTGCACTTTCAAACAGCACAGACTACACATACCACTCAGACTTCAGGATTTAACCCACACCCTTTCTGATTTACTTCATTTGAAAATATAATTTAGTTACATTTCTCCCTTCTCTTTCCTCCCTCAAAACCTTCGCAGATACCATATACAACTCTCTTCCCACTCTCCTTCGAATTCATTGCCTCGTTTTTCAGTAACTGTTACTGCACGTACATACGCATCTGCATATACATATATGTTCCTGTGGCAGCATGTTCACTGCTCAGTTCACATTCGGGAGGTCACGCTGGAGAGACTTTATGGATGTAGTCTCTGATGTTTCAATAAGACACAATCTCACAGCAAACTTCCCGGCTCTCTGGCTCTTAGAATCATTCCAGCCCCTCTTCCACAGTGTTCCCTGAGCCGTAGGCATAAGAGCTGTTTTACAGATGTATCTATTGGGACTGGGTGCCACAACTCTGCATTTGGGTTGGTTATGGTTTTCTCTTGTGGTCTCCATCTGTTAGAGAAGTTTCCTTGATGGGGAGTGAAGACTGCACTTACCTGTGTTAACCCAGACCTTCTCATCTATAGCAAACACTCATCTACCATCTACAAGAGATGAGGAGCCCTTACTTTCCCGGAAGCTCGATCCTAGACAGGCCATTTTCATGGAGCATCTCTTAAATCAGCCTTCTATGTTGTCCCATCATTTCTCAAGCTTGGGGGACCATGCAGTGGAGAATGCAGAAGGGAAGATAAGAAACTTTGAGAACTCCTTAAAAGCAGCCAAGGTTTCTGTAGCTACTGCTTTTGACCTGTGGAAGCACTGATGCAGTCTGCAAGGCAGAGATGCCACCAAGACTGAGGTCCCACATCCAGGAGAGGGGTCAAGACACTGCCCACAATCTTTGTAGTTGGGCAGCCGGCCCGGTAAGGCACCGTTATGCGGCAAAAGCGATCACTTGAAGGCAATCTACAGCCTAAGAATACAATTTAAGTCATTCTGAGCAAGCATTTAGATAGTTCCTGTAAGCTGCTTAAATAAAAACTTCATGAAGAAAACCACAAAGCACATGAACTAAAAACCTCAAGTAATAGTAATAACCAATAAATTCAAACGTCTATGGTAAGTTTCTTGAGAGGCCAATCAGTCGAGTACAACTCTGCCGGCACAAAGATCTGCCTTTGCCTTCCCCTCACCCCGCCCCCTACCAAGGAAACACACACACGCGAGGACAGCAAACATTCTGTGACCATCCGATCTAACAATGTACTGCACATTCACAAGCATGGTTCTAATTACGGCACAGAGTCAGCCACCACCACAGATCTCAGCAAGGTGCTCCCAAATGAAAGAATTCTGTAGTTTTTTTTTTATTTTCTTTCAGAGTGCTTTTATTGGAAGCATATTTGTGAAATCTCTGGAAGAAGAAGAAAAAAGAGGTCTCTGGCCTGAGCTCACCCCCCCCATACACCCCTCCCTCCCTCCCTCCCAGCCTGTGTGGATGAGCTCACACCCTGGAAGAGAGGAGACCTGCTAGCTAAGGTCAAGAGCGTATCACACAGTCCCATTTAGACATTGCGTCTTGTGCCCTACATGTTCTTAGCACCAAATGCCTGCTTCCTTGCCCAAGGGTCACTGTCAATTCTTTTAAGAGAGAGAGGCGAACAGAAAGAGCACAGCAGAAGTAATCCCACCCCTCGCTCTGGACTACAGTGCTCACTGAACCTTCCATGTTCCCTGCTTTAAAAAATAAATAAAAACCAAGGCCTAGAGAGATTGCTCAGCCATAAAACGCAGCTCTTGCAGAGGACCTAGGTTCAGTTCCCAGCACCCACATGGCAATTCACAAAAATCTGTTACTCCAGTGTGCAGATTAACAGCCTCTTCTGTCCTCTGTACGGCCTGGGGTACACAGGAGCTAATTCAGGCATCCACACATACATGTAAGTGTAGATTAATTAATTGCAAGATTAAGATTTTTTTAACTGTCTCAGCTTTTTAAATTTAAAATTTATTTATTTTTCTGTGTACTGGTGTTTGGCCTTCTTGTAAATCTGTGCTAGGTATGCAAACAGTTCCCAAGGAACTAGAAGAGGGTACTGGACCCTCTGGAAACAGAGTTAGATGTAGTAATATGGGGCTGCGGCGGGGCTGCGTCCCCAACACCCCAGCCGCCTGCCCGGCTAGCTTATGCCCCGAAATAATTACACAGACACTGTATTCATTTAATCACTGCTTGGCTCATTTCTACCTAGCCTCTTCTAGGCTAACTCTCGCACCTGGACTAGCCCATTTCTTATCATCTGTATAGCACCGGTCTTACCAGGAAGATTTTAGCCTAAGTCCATCCTGGGTAGGAGCTTCATCGCGTGTGTCTGCCCGGGAGCGGGGCATGGTGTCTCTCTCAGGCATCTGCTCCCGAGAGGAGAGCTGTGGAGTCTGACCTCACTTCCTCTTCCTCCCAGCGTTTTGTTCTGTTTACTCCTCCGACCTATCTCCTAACCAATGAGAGCCAAGCAGTTTCTTTTAATTTAACCAATGACCTTCCTCCATCAGTTAGAGACTGTCAGCCTCAGTGTGGGTGCTGGGAATCGAACCCCAGGAATCTGGAAAAGTAGCCAGTGCTCATAACTGCCAGGACTTCTCTCTGGCACACTGTTTTGACTGGACCCAAGAGGTCTTTGGTGGCACCCAAGAGCATCCTGGTGGTCCCCCAGAGCAAGTGCCTGACAAAAGGCCACAAGAAGGAAGTCAAGAAGAAAGTGATTGATCCACTTTCTAAGATTGATAAAATGTGAAGACTCTGGCTATCTTCAGGATTAGAAATATTGAAAAAACAGTAGACACCATGGACTCAAAGGACCAAAGTCAGATCTGATTGGCCACAGGGGTCCTGTGTTTGAAGTGAGCCCTGCTGGCATCAAAAACTCTCTGAGGATGACCCTGTACTTCTGATTCTTCTGCATCAGCTTCCCGGCTGTACGCAGTGCTGGGGATCAAACCCAAGGCTTTGTACATGCTGTGAAGGTGTGTACCTCAGAAGCACTGAAGAGGATCAGAAAGGTCCCCCAGAGACTTCTAAGAAGAAAGTTCAGGCTACTCAGGACATGCAGAGAAGGAAAGGCATACTCTCATCAATGGGACAGCCCCTTCCACCCTGGGTTCTGCACGTCCACAGAAGCAGAGAGCACAGGTGCTTGCCATAGAAACTGCCCCCCCTCCATGCACACACACACAACACAAAAACATAGTCACGGGCATGAGGCAGGGCTCAGCAAGGGAAGGGGCTTGCTGCTACGTTTGATATGATACCAGGCAGAAGGGGGGAACTGACTCTCACGAGCTGTCCTCTGTCCTCCATATCCGCTCTGTAGTATGTGACTACCCACAAAGAAACAAATACATGATATGGATAGAGTCACAATCTTAAGCGTGAGTCATTTCCAGCAGCATGTGTAAACAAAGCGGCTAGCACTGGTATGTAAGGACACATTTTGCTATTTTTCCTGCTAACTAATAAGAAATATTCCTGTTTTCTTAAAGTGGCAAACATAAAGGACTACTGCATTATTTTCATTACTTTGTTAAATTGCTACAGCAGGGGATGCAAAACAGCTCATCAGACAAAAACCGAGTGACCTGGGTTTCTAGGGAAGGGAAGACAGAACTGACTCCACAAAGTAGCCCTCCGCCCTCCACAGTGCACTGGCACATGTGCCCCTCTCCCATGTCATGCACACTCACTACTACTACTGATGATGATGATGATGATGATGATGATGATGATGATGATGATGATGATGAGCCGGGCGGTGGTGGCGCATGCCTTTAATCCCAGCACTCGGGAGGCAGAGGCAGGCGGATCTCTGGGAGTTCGAGACCAGCCTGGTCTACAAGAGCTAGTTCCAGGACAGGCTCCAAAACCATAGAGAAACTCTGTCTCGAAAAACCAAAATAATAATAATAATAATAACAACAACAATGAAAGAGAGAGAAGGGTCCTGACGCCCCAGTCCTGGCTAAGGAAATGCTGGCAGCTGGTGGCTGCTAGAGGGAGAATGAGCCATTTTCTTTTGAAGTATGGCCACTGGTATGTCCCCTATGCACTAGTAGATGGTCATGCCCATGTGCATATATATGGGCTGAACTAACTGGACTTGGTGGATGTAATAAATAAATAATTATAAAAGGAGGACAAGAATTTGTGGGGAAAATGAGATGGGGCTTCTGGGGAAACTCCGAGGGAGCAGTGAAGGGTGGGCATGATAAAGACACTATATGCATACAGGAATGTTCCAAAGAATAAAAATATTTTTAAAAAACAACATTAAAAACAAAATACTGTCACAGCAATAGTGCTCAGTATCCAAGAAGATCGTAGGACATTTTTTTTTTTTTGATTTTTTGAGACAGGGTTTCTCTGTAGCTTTTGGAGCCTGTTCTCTTGTAGACCAGGCTGGCCTCAAACTCACAGAGATCCGCCTGCCTCTGCCTCCCGAGTGCTGGGATTAAAGGCATGCGCCACCACCACCCAGCTTGTAGAACAGTTCTTAAATGGTCATCTTAGAGTCCAGAACAAAGGCTGCCACTGTGTGACACACTCACAAGAACAATAAGACATATTCTGTTCTGACTTCTAGTAAGTTCTCTGCTGTGACCAAAGCTACTAAAAGTTCACAACTGCTGGCAGAGAGCATCCCTGGAGACCTGGCTTTTCTTCTGAAAGTGAACACATGTATGAGTGTGATGTCACATGTATGAGTGTGATGTCACATGCATGAGTGTGATGTCACATGCATGAGTGTGATGTCACATGCATGAGTGTGATGTCACATGTATGAGTGTGATGTCACATGTATGAGTGTGATGTCACATGCATGAGTGTGATGTCACATGCATGAGTGTGATGTCACATGCATGAGTGTGATGTCACATGACTGTGCTGTCACATGTATGAGTGTGATGTCACATGTATGAGTGTGATGTCACATGCATGAGTGTGATGTCACATGCATGAGTGTGATGTCACATGACTGTGCTGTCATATGTGTGAGCATGATGTCACAGGCTCCTCTGCTCAGGGATGTTCCAGACACCAAAGGAAGATGATTCCAAAGTGCCACTGAGGATTTTCGAAGCCTCCTGCTCTCGTAATCATTTCTACTTCCCGGGCAACCTATCTTTTGTAAACTAAAATCTAAGCGGAGACTGTGAGTCCTTCAATAAATCTCATAGCAACTTTAATGAGACAGGTGTTGTCGTCACACTGAGGTGACAAGTAAACAGCAATCAATATTCCTGAATGCTACCTGACAAAATTAGTAAGTCCTGATCTCAAGACAAGCCTCGCTTTATGACATTTGCAACAAAGAAGAAGAAATGCTCATGAGGCGCCTAGTAAGAGCTGAGAGACATTTTTCACGTTTTCTCTCTTAATCATGCTAAGATCTCATTCCATGTAGGAGAAAATTAAAACTCAGTTAAAAAAAACTCATCATAATCGCAGTTAATAGCTGGTAAAGCCAACAGTCTGGGTTGTGACGTCACTTATCTTCTTTACTAGGGCAGTTTCACGGGCCCTGTAACAGCCTCACTCAGCAGACACCATGCCCTGCATATCAACAGCATGGAGTATATAACAGAAACAAGAACGCTTCTCCGCTGCTTCGGGTGTTAATTATACACTGAGATCAGCTACAAGTGGTTATATAATCTCAAATCTCCAATTACGAAAGTCACGGGTGGGGGAGGGGGAGCAACACCTTTAATCCCAGCATTGGGTGGCAGAGGCAAGAGGATCTCTAAGTTTGAGGCCAGCCTGGTCTACAAAGCAAGTTCCAGAACAACTAGGACTATTACACGGAGAAACCCTGCCTCAAA